>NC_134404.1:246364197-246664197 GCF_038048845.1 Mixophyes fleayi | reverse complement strand
ATTGACCATGACAGGGGCTACGTTTGCCATCAGTCCAGTGTCCTGTCCATCTCTGGTCCGTAGTGAACCTGGTATTTCCAGCAACATCCCTTTTACTTGAGATGGACTGTGTTCTATAACAGTAGAGTGTAACATTAACCTTTGAGGGGTGTCCAATATGTCCTGTACCTCATGAGCGACCTTCTCGGGTATATCTAGGAACACACTATCTGAAGTACAGTATATGACACATCCCATTTTACATAACAAGTCTTTCCCTAGCAAGTTAGTAGGAGCCGCCGCAGCCAAGAGAAACGAATGCTTGGTATGCAGGGGCCCGATAGTAACTTCAGCAGGTTTAGTTAGAGGATAATGTAACACTCTTCCCGTTACCCCCATAGCTGGAATGGTTTTACTGGTCACCTGTAGATTAAAAGGAGAGGTTATCACAGATCGGGCCGCCCCTGTATCTACAAGAAAGGTTTGTTTCCTACCAGCTATGTCAACTATCATTGTTGGTTCTTCTCTCTGACTCTCAGTTAACCTCACTGGCTGTAGATTACAGGTATGACCTGACCCCTAGCGCTGACTGTCATTTTCCCGCGCAGCATTTGCTGCTATAATATGCTAGGGTAGCTGTGTGTTCTCTTGCCTATGTGTGTTTCTCCGTGGAGGATACCTATATGATTCCCCCTTGATGTTTCTTTCCTTGCTTCTGGACAGAATCTCCTTATGTGTCCCTCTTTCTGACAGCGAAAACATAACATTACCTTTTTACTTGAGTTGTATGTTTGGTATGTTTGTGGTTGTGTGTGTATTCCTTCTAAAGCCTGAATACTCACCGTCATCAACCTCTCACCTTTCTCTTCTTTCTTTCTAAAGATATTTTTGTCATGTTCCACAGCAGACTCCCTAAGAGAATCTACTGTGATACCTCTCCAATTAGGTAATGAGGTTTGTACTCTGGTTTTTACATTTTCCCTAAGACCATCCATTAACACTCCTACAGCTACTTCCCTGTGATATGGATCCTCTCTTATGTTAGTTACTCCGGTAAAGTGTGTCATTGATGCTAGTGCCCTAGAAAAATAGTCTGCTGCTGTTTCACTATCCTTTTGCTTAATGGTGAAAATCTTACTCCAATTTACCACTACTGGAAAATAGATGGCTAAGTGTTTGACAATTTGTTCTATATTTTTTTGGTTAATCTCATCAGTCAAGGTGTCATCTTCCTCCAACAAACAATCTTTAATACATTTTTGTATGTCAGTATAGGGAGGAAGACACGCCCTCAACACTACACTCCAATCCTAATTGGTTGGTTCGTGGGCATTCTAAGTCTTTAACAAATTTCTGACATTTAGTCAACTCCTTTCTAGGATCTGGGAATTCAGTCATAATGGAACGTAATATTGATCTAGTCCAGGGACAATGCATTGTAACATTTCTTAAAGGAACTACACCATCCTTATCCAGTTTCCCATTGGTAACTGATATTGTGCGGACTGGGTACGCACCCACTGGTTCACTGTCTTCAGGGGACACTGCAGGATTTGCTGTTTCAAGATTTAGAACGCTTTCACTCCTAGTGATCACGCTACTCTCACCTATCTCAGCCATTTTCTCATACTTACGCTGAGCCTCTAGTACACTAACAGCATGGGCAATGGCCAAAATCACAGTGGGTTCATCTTCATCTTCTGATACAATTGTTTTAAACTGGCTTAAAACAGGATACAACTTAGCAATTTTTCTTTTTTCAGTTTTAGTAAAGACTGTACTTACCCCTCCCACCACATAAGGTGGCGGGGGCGCGCTTGCGCTGAGTTCGCCGCGCTTCTCAACGGCTACTTCTGCCGTGTGCGCGCTTTTCGCCACGCCTGCTTCCGCTGTGCATTCGCTGCTCTGCCACGTGTTACCTTCCATTTGCCACAATTTTAAACAATCATTATGTCTATTTCTCACTTTTGTTGATTTAATCAACCACACTTTATCTTTTACATTATTTAGTACCTCTGAATTAAAACTTCCTATTGTTGGGAAAGGCCTATCACAATCTTTGGTCATCTTGACCCACGTGTCGCAATACGCAGTTGCGTATGCACCATACTTCTAAAACATAAGGTACCTAGCTGACCCCAGCGGTCCTTTCTTAAGCAGCACAACATCAACCATCTCTAGCGTTTGCTTCACACCCATTGTGAAAACAACCTATTTCTCAACGCTATGCAAAAATACTTTTTACCTGTTCTCCTTTCAAACAGAACTTACTAGAGATTTTTTTTTTTATCCGTGGACGGTTTCACAGGCTACGCCCACACACCTCCTAACACAGAAATATCACTATGGACCACAGAAATATCACTCCTCGATATCCTGGCTCTCCACAAAATCTGTTGAGTATTACTGAACTGGTAGTACCGGAGTTTTTATACTCGTTTGTACCAGCGTAATTCCTCCAGACGTTCAACCCAAGTCACAAGCACGGTTGCACAATAAACCATGCGGTCCGATCGCACCGCTTAGCAATACTAACTATCGCTAAACTTCGCGATTACTCTTGGGGAGAAAGTTTCCAAAAGCTTTTTAACTGTTCTCTTTTCAAGTATACCTGCCTTGTGTACTACCTCGGTTGCAAGCCCGCCTCGTCAAACGGCAACCGATATCCCTGTCTTTTTGACAGTAAATCAACTTTCACTTCAAAATCATACAATCACCAAAAACATACACCTTAGTTTTCTGCGCAGAAAATCAACAATGTTCCCAACAACAGTAATAATGTTTCAGAGACTTTCACAAGTGATTTATACTATGCATGTATAACTATCAAATCGATTGTTTAACCACGTGGCAAATCTACCGGAAGTTCGCGTACGCATAGCAGGAAATACACATACGCTAAGCAATGCAATACAGTTAAAACGCACAATGGCAGTAAAAATAAACAGTTTTCTCTTTTGTCTCTAGGTTCTAGTTAGCGTGCCCTAGACAATGCAAAACGGACATTCGGTTTCACAACACAGAGTAAAATTCAGGTTTTGAACACATTGCGTTCTTACCCGTATATGACGCGTCTCCACCCTTTGTTGCGGAACCGAAATCCGTTGGTCTTGCGTATCATCGGCAACGAAACCTCCAAAGCTCACGAGCCCCCAAATCGTTATGTGCGTATTGTCGCTAACCAATAACGATTGTCGAACCTCGATTTGTGTTTCGCACAAAGATTTATTCGCAAATAGTAGAATAATATGTTCAAGTGAAGTGATAATAAATACAGCCGTTACTTATCGCAGGCGCTCTGGATCCAGTGTGTGCAGTCATTCAATCCTGAAGTCTGGGGACAAGATGTCTGAACACTAGATGTGAAGCTGCTGCTTATATACACACAGAAATACAGTAATACAATGAAGATGGTATAGCTTGCATCTATTGGTCCAGGTCTCAGAAGGGGCCAAGGAGTTGTCAATCATTGGCTAGTTCATCCTAAGGAATCCAAAAGAGGGGGTCACCTCTCCAGGGGGTATGCTCGGCTCTTCCTTAGTCTTAAGTAGTTCATAATTCCCTATCATTCATAACTTGTATATGCACTCTGCGATTCCTTCGCAGAGTGAACCAAACAGTAGGAAATGTAAAGAGGTTTATTATGATACCACTCATGATATTATTCCTTCAACCTGTTCCGTATATTTCACTAATATGCATGTAACTTTAATATGACACATAAATATACTATATTTCGACATAACTGACTATGTGTTGCAACTACCATTAATGTGTACTATTTTAGAAGTATGCGTGTTTGTGCGAATGTATGGTAAAAGACCAAATACTGTTGCTGCCACGTGTAGTAGCTGCGTACGCCCTTTCACGCCGTAGCATGCCCTTGTACGTCGTAGCATACCGTACGCATCTTTTTCAGACAAAGACTACCAAGTTTGCTCGACTTTAATTGAAATGACGTTATCCAATTTGCTGACTTCGACAGTACAGCCGTTATTAAAAATTATAAAAAAGAAATTGCTAAGTTATATCCTGTTTTAAGTCAGTTTAAAGCAAGTGTTTCTGAGGAAGAGGATGAACCCACTGTAATTTCAGCCATTGCCCATGCTGTTAATATGTTAGAGGTTCAACATAAGTATGGAAAGGGAGCAGCAGGGCAGTGGCTGAGATTGGTGAGAGTAGTGGGGTGACCACTAGGAGGAAAACATCCAAGGTACTGAACCAGCAATTCCTGTGATTAATCCTGAAGGTAGTGAACCAGTTGGTACTTATCCTGTCCGCACAATAGCAGTTCCTAATGGGAAAGTGGATACGGATGGTATAGTCCCGGTAAGAAATGTTTCACTGCACTGTCCCTGGACTAGATTAGAACTACGTTCCATTATGAATGAATTCCCAGATCCTAGAAAAGAGTTGGCTAAGTGTCAGAAGTTTGTTAACGACTTAGGAAACGCACACGAACCAACCAATAAGGATTGGCGGGTAGTGTTGAGGGCATGTCTTCCTCCCAATACTAACATACAAAAATTTATTAAAGGTTGTTTGTTGGAGGAAGACATCACCTTGACAGATGAGGATAATCAAGAAAATATTCAGCAAATTGTCTCACATTTAGCCATCTATTTTCCAGTAGTAGCAAATTGGAGAAAAATTTTCACCATTAAGCAAAAAGAGAGTGAAACGGCAGCTGAATATTTCTCTAGAGCTCTAGCATCAATGGCACAGTTTACTGGGATAACTGACATAAGCGAAGATCCACATCACAGGGAGGTGGCTATATGGGTGTTAATGGATGGTCTTAGGGAAAATTTAAAGACAAGGCTACAAACCTCATTGTCACGGTCTCAAGTGCTAGCATGTCTTTACAATGCGAATCCTAGAGTCTGTACAGTTTAGCGCTACTCAAACAGGGTGCGGAGTCTAACGAGCAGACGTGTTCACCAGGAACCGCCGCAAAGCGGTATGGTCTTAGCTGCGTCTGCTCGCAGGTCGCGGCCCCTGCCAGAGTACTGAGCGAGACCCTCTTGGGAAGTCAGGAGACAAAGGGACAGTTGAATTACCGGAACAGCTGAAGGAACGTCAGCTCCGTAGACCGAGGATGGATCTGTAGGTATTAGTTGGAGCGTAAGCTCAGAAGACAATCAGGCAGGATAGCAGGTACGTAGTTGGAGCGTCAGCTCTGTAGACAAGAAGACTAGAAGGTATTTGATTGGTGCGTAATCTCTGTGGACAAGTAGAGTAGTAGGTACTTGATTTGAGCATAAGCTCTGTGGACAAGTAAAGTAGCAGGTACTTGATTGGAGTGTCAGCTTTGCAGACAAGTAGAGTAGCCTGTACTTGATTGGAGTGTTAGCTTTGCAGACAAGTAAATTAGCAGGTACTTGATTGGAGTGTCAGCTTTGCAGACAAGTAGAGTAGCCGGTACCTGATTGGAGTGTCAGCTTTGCAGACAAGTAAAGTAGCAGGTACTGGATTGGATTGTCAGCTTTGCAGACAAGTAAAGTAGCAGGTACGTGATTGGAGTGTCAACTTTGCAGACAAGTAGAGTAGCCGGTACCTGATTGGAGTGTCAGCTTTGCAGACAAGTAAAGTAGCATGTACTTGATTGGAGTGTCAGCTTTGCAGACAAGTAAAGTAGCAGGTACTTGATTGGAGTGTCAGCAGACAAGTAAAGTAGCAGGTACTTGATTGTAATGTCAGCTTTGCAGACAAGTAAAGTAGCGGGTACTTGATTGGAGTGTCAGCTTTGCAGACAAGTAAACAGGATACGGAGCAGCCATGTCTTAGGCACCAAAAGCCATCTGCAGAACAGGCACTGAGTGAATAGAGGAAGTGCCTTTTGTATTTGGAGCCAAAATTGCCTGGGGAGGCAGCCATAGGTTTTATAAATCGCGGGTGTGCGCATGCGCAGACCGGAATCCAAGATGGCGGCGCCCAGGACCAAACGGAGCGCCGGAGTGAGATAAGTTTGCGGGGGGTCGGGTGGGCTGCCCGATACCCCGGCGAGTGACAGTACCCCCTTTTTAAAGACGGGCACTGCACGTCTACTGCGGGGTTTTGTAGGAATTTTTTTTATGAAATTTCTCCAAGAGACGAGGTGCGTGAACATCGGAAGCACGAACCCAGGAGCGCTCCTCAGGACCGAAGCCCTTCCAGTCTACCAGGTATTTCAGGCCGCCTTTACAATACTTGGAATCTAGAATTTGTTTAAGTTCAAACTCCTCCTCTTGATGTGCTGTAGGAACGATAGAAAAGGATGCTGAAGAGAATCGATTGATCTTCAGTGGTTTCAACACAGAGACATGGAAAGAATTGACAATACGGAGAGAAGTTGGTAAGCGTAACCTGAAGCAAACTGGATTGATGATTTGAGAGATGGTATTTGGACCAATAAACCGCTTCATGCAAGGAACTTTGAGGCGTATATTTTTGGTGAAGAGCCACACCCGGGGGTAAATGTATCAAGCTGAGAGTTTGCCGGCGGGTTTGAAAAGTGGAGATGTTGCCTATAGCAACCAATCAGATTGTAGCTGTCTTTTTGTAGAATGCAGTAAATAAATGATAGCTAGAATCTGATTGGTATTTAAAACCCGCCGGAAAACTCTCAGCTTGATACATTTACCCCCTGATCTCCAACTTTAAAGATGGGAAATACCCGACGTCTCTTATCAGCAGCCAATTTATTGCGTCTAGAGGACTTTTTGAGACATGATCTTACTTGAGTCCATATGGAGAGAAAGTTGTGGTACAGTAGGTTTGTAGCAGGAACCTGGGTGGGTGGGAGAGGTGTGAATTTAGGGAGCGAAGGGTGGTGCCCATAGACCACCAGAAAGAGAGACTTAGAGGTGGATGCATGGAAGGCATTGTTGTGAGAGAATTCATCCCACGGTAGGAGATCTACCCAATTGTCCTGGTTAGCAGAGGATAACATTCTAAGTCTCTAAATCCTGGTTCACCCGTTCAGTCTGCCCGTTGGATTGTGGGTGGTAGGCAGAGGATAGGTTCAATTTGATTCCTAAAAGTTTGCAGAGGGACCTCCAGAATTTGGAAACAAATTGAACGCCTCGGTCCGAGACTATTTCGAGAGGGCAGCCGTGCAGACGGAATATCTCATTAACAAAGTGAGATGCTAAGTGTTAGGAACCCCTCCAGCCGGCACAACACAACCCGGAATCTACTCTGCCAATCAGGTGTTCACTGGAGCCCCTGATGGTGGGGACAGACTGGGCCGCAGACTGACAGAGGGTCGTGAAGTGTGTACCGGCTGGGGAGAACCCAGGCAAGCAGAGTGAGGTCCACGCAGAGGTCAAGGGCCGGCAGCAGACAACAGTATCGGTAAACAAGCCGATGAGGTCAGGGGTCACAGGCAGATAGCAGAAACGGTAAACAGGCCGAAGATCAGGGTCACAGGAAACACAAGCGAAGTCCAATTCAAAGCCAAGGGTCATACACGGGAAATCAGTAGCAGTATCAGGATACAGGAACAGGAACAAGCAGGTCAGCAGACTGGAGCACAGAAGCTATAACCGGCAGTGAGGCTGCAGACCTCACTGCCTTAAATACATGGTTAGACCAATCAGAGCCTAGCTCTGTAGCCACACACAGGGCCCTGTTAATTAATCAAATCAAGCGCTAAATAGCCTCCAGGCTATTAAATCACTTTGCGCATGCGCTCGGCTGTCCCCTGTTGCCGGGACGCAGCGCTACACTGTGAGGCGTCCGGCCGTTGTCTTGACAACGGTCGGCGTTGAGAGGGAAGTGATGTCCCGGTCGTCATGGTGACGGCCGGGACGCTGGGGCAGAGAGGAAGCGAGCCGCGGCGGCTGTGAGTACCGCCGCGGCTCGTGACAGTACCCCCCCCCTTGAGGAGGGGTCGAGGGACCCCGACATCCAGGTTTCCTTGGAAATTTTTTGAAGAACTGCTTCAACTGTTTAGGAGCATGGAGTTGTCTCCGCGGAACCCAAGAGCGTTCTTCTAACACGCGGTTCCTCCACTGTACCAGGAAGTGCACCTGCCCTTGCACTTTTTTAGAATCAAGGATTCTTTGAACCACGAACCTTTGTGGCCCGCTGGAACCTCTCCTAGGCACACTAGAAGACTGGGCTTGACCAGGGTATAGTACCGGCTTCAACAGCGAACAGTGAAACATGTTGGAGATCCTCAACGAGCCCGGAATTTTCAACCTAAATGCGATAGGATTCACCTGCTTGATGATGAGAAACGGCCCGATGAACTTAGGACCCAACTTCTTACGAGGCTGTTTGAGCCTGATATTTTTTGTAGACAGCCACACTTTCTGGCCGACGTTAAGGGAGCAGATGGTACGGTGTCGGTCCGAATTTTTTTTTGCAACAAGTGAGGCTTGTCTCAATGATGAGTGTGCTTTCCTCCAGATAACTCTGAGATCCCTGGCAGTGGAGCGGATCTCCCGGATACCAACGGACTGAAGTGAATACAAGGAGTTAGATCTGGGATGAAAACCGTAATTACAAATTATTATTTTGGTAGATGAGTGACAGGCGTTGTTACAGGCAAATTCCGCCCAGGGCAACAAGGAGGACCAGTTATCATGGAATTCTGATGTGTAGCATCTTAAAAATTGCTCTAGGGTCTGGTTAACCCGTTCGGTTTGCCCGTTAGACTGAGGGTGGTATGCGGATGACAAGCTGACTTTAATTCCGAGTAGGGTACAGAAGGATCTCCAGAATTGTGCAATGAATTGTGATCCACGATCGGAAACGATATCAGAAGGAAGTCCATGGAGACGGAAAATATGTTGTATGAAGAGAATGGCTAGATCTCGAGCAGTAGGAAGCCGGGTTAGTGGAATGAAATGTGCAATTTTGCTGAAGCGGTCTACCACGACCCAGATGGTATTATGTCCCGCAGAAGGTGGTAAATCAACGATAAAGTCCATGGACAAATGTGTCCAAGGTTTTGCAGGTACGGTCAATGGAACCAACTGACCTACTGGGCGAGTCCTGGGAACTTTGTTCCTGGCACAAACTTCACAAGACAAGACGTGACTCTTGACGTCGGTAGACAGTGATGGCCACCATACAGTACGGGAAAGGATTTCCAACATTTTGAAGACTCCAGGGTGTCCTGCAGACTGACTATTGTGTGCCTCGGCAAGGACTGCCTTACTTAAATGGAACAAACAGGCATCCTACCGGAGTATTGTCAGGAGCCAACCTCTGGAACCTTTGTAAGGTACAGCTCAAATCTTGAGTTAATCCGGCATGGATTATAGACACAGGAACAATAGGTTCTGGGCTAGTGACCGGAGCATGATGTGCCAGGAAACTTCTGGACAGAGCGTCCGCTTGAATATTTTTAGAACCAGGACGATAAGTGATAATACAGTTAAACCGAGTGAAGAACAGCGACCAACGAGCCTGTCGGGGGTTCAGACGTTTGGCTGACTGTATATATTGCAGATTCTTATGATCCGTTATAACGGAGATCTGGTGTGCAGCGCCTTCCAACCAGTGTCGCCATTCTTCAAAGGCCCATTTAATTGCCAGTAATTCTCGGTTTCCCACGTCATAGTTGGTTTCTGCTGAGGAGAACTGACGGGAAAAAAAGGCACATGGATGTAAGCGGTGGGTCTGGGGATCTTTTTGTAACAAGATGGCCCCAGCACCGACATCAGAGGCATCTACCTCAAGAATAAATGGTACCTTAGGATCCGGGTGTCTGAGGACCTGAGCAGACACGAAAGCTTTCTTCAGGGTTTCAAATGCAGTTCTTGCCTGTTGTGACCAAACAGCTGGATCACCTCCTTTACGGGTCAAGGTGACGATGGGAGCCACGATATCCGCAAAGCCGCCAATAAACCACCTGTAATAATTGGCGAATCCCAGGAACCTCTGGACCGCCTTGAGGTTATTCGGTTGTACCCAGTCTAGGATTGCTTGGACCTTGGTTGGGTCCATAGAGAATCCCTCCGAGGAGATTATATAACCAAGAAAGGATACCTTCTGAACCTCAAACTCACATTTTTCGAGTTTAGCATAGAGATGATGTTTTCGCAACTTTTGTAAAACTTGTCTGACATGACCCTGGTGTACTGACAACGAGTCCGAATATATGAGGATGTCGTCCAAGTAAACCACAAAGAAATGTCCCAGAAACTCACGTAGTACTTCGTTAATTAGATCCTGAAATACTGCAGGGGCGTAACTCAGACCAAACGGCATGACCAAATATTCATAGTGGCCAGAGAGCGTATTGAATGCCGTCTTCCACTCATCACCTGCTCTAATACATATGAGGTTATATGCACCCCGGAGATCAATTTTGGTGAAGACTGTTGCACCTCTTAGTTGATCGAACAATACAGAGATGAGAGGAAGTGGATAGGTGTTTTTAACTGTGATGAGGTTCAATCCTCTGTAGTCAATACAGGGTCTTAGCCCTCCGTCTTTTTTAGATACAAAAAAACAACCAGCTCCTACTGGAGATTTGGACGGCCTGATGAAGCCCTTTTCCAAATTCTCCTCAATATACTCCTGCATGGACTTGGTCTCGGGAGCTGAGAGGGAATACAGGCGTCCCTTAGGCAACTTGGAACCAGGTATGAGCTCGATAGCACAGTCGAAGTCATGGTGAGGTGGTAGGGTATCCGTTGCTCTCTTAGAAAACACGTCCCAGAAATCGTGGTATTGTGAGGGAAGTTGCTCCGGAATAGACTGGATCAACCGCAGCGGTAGTGACAAACAGGACTGCTCACAATAAGAACTCCAGTGGACAATTTCTCCTTTTATCCAGTCCATTACAGTGTTATGCCGGGAAAGCCATGGGTGACCCAGGATCAAGGGCACCGATGAGCAATCAATAAGGAGGAAGGTTGTTGATTCTGAATGGAGGGCTCCGATATTCAACTGTAGTGGCGGGGTCTCCCAGGAAATCTTGCCACCGGGTAACGGAGCTCCATCTAAACCACAGACAGTAACAGCAGACTTGAGTCTTACCATTGGAATTTCAGCAGCGCGGGCGAACCCGATATCAAGGAAGTTGCCCGCAGCTCCACTGTCAATGAAGGCTGCCAGGTCCATGGAACGGGTATTGAACGTAAGCTGCGCAGGGATCAATACGGCATTTTTCGGGGAGACAATTTTCAGACCTAAGTGAACTTTCCCCTCGTCCCCTGGCATGCTCGTTTCCAGGCTTATTTGGGCAGGAACGGGAGAAATGGCCTCTTGTGCCACAATACAGACATAGGCCTTGTGATCGTCTCCTGTCTCTTTCCTCAGGGGAAAGGCGATATGCTCCTAATTGCATCGGTTCCTCACCATCCGTGGAAACAGGAACGAAGGCGGATGGAGATGATGATGTCTACTTTTCAGTTTTCCGCTCTTTATACCTCCTGTCAATTTTAATGGAGAGGTGCATCAGATCCTCCAGAGAGCTAGGAGATGGATATTGCACCAAAGAATCTTTGATCTGCTCCGATAGGCCGAGACGGAACTGACTACGTAAGGCGGGGTCGTTCCATCCACTATCAGGTGCCCATCTACGGAATTCAGCGCAGTATTCTTCTGCCGACCGCCGGCCTTGTTTCAAGGCCCGTAGATGAGCTTCCGCGGCGGCAACTCGATCCGGGTCATCATACAGTAGACCCAATGCCTCAAAGAAAGAGTCTACGGACGGCATGGCAGGACTGGTCTGTGGCAAAGAAAAGGCCCAGGACTGGGGGTCACCTTGACTCTTTGATGCTCTGACCCGGAGGAACAGGGTCTCAACCGGAAATAGAGCTTGCAGCTTTCCCTGAAATTCCGGAACAGAGATCTATTTCCAGAGAAGCGATCCGGCAAATTCATTTTAGGTTCACAGGAGGAACTTGGAGTGGGTTGAGAAGTTTTTGAGGCGTCTTCTTGAACAGACAGACGCTCAGCCAATCCCTGGATCATCTGATACAAGGACTCAACATGGGCTGCTAAGGCTTGTGCTGGAGACGGTGTGGATCCGCTTCCATCCATCGCAACCTCATCTCAGTGTGTGGCCGGTTATAATGTTAGGAACCCCTCCAGCCGGCACAACACAACCCGGAATCTACTCTGCCAATCAGGTGTTCACTGGAGCCCCTGATGGTGGGGACAGACCGGGCCGCAGACTGACAGAGGATCGTGAAGTGTGTACCGGCTGGGGAGAACCCAGGCAAGCGGAGTGAGGTCCACGCAGAGGTCAAGGGCCGGCAGCAGACAAAAGTATCGGTAAACAAGCTGAGGTCAGGGGTCACAGGCAGATAGCAGAAACGGTAATCAGGCCGAAGATCAGGGTCACAGGAAACACAAGCGAAGTCCAATTCAAAGCCAAGGGTCATACACGGGAAATCAGTATCAGGATACAGGAACAGGAACAAGCAGGTCAGCAGACTGGAGCACAGAAGCTATAACCGGCAGTGAGGCTGCAGACCTCACTGCCTTAAATACATGGTTAGACCAATCAGAGCCTAGCTCTGTAGCCACACACAGGGCCCTGTTAATTAATCAAATCAAGCACTAAATAGCCTCCAGGCTATTAAATCACATTGCCCATGTGCCCGGCTGTCCCCTGTTGCCGGGCCGCAGCGCTACACTGTGAGGCGTCCGGCCGTTGTCTTGACAACGGTCGTTGTGAGAGGGAAGTGACGTCCCGGTCGTCATGGTGACGGCCGGGACGTTGGGGCAGAGAGGAAGCGAGCCGCGGCGGCTGTGAGTACCGCCTCGGCTCGTGACACTAAGATAGGAGAGGAGGGAAGACCAGGAAGTGGGATGAAGTTGGCCATTTTAGAAAAGCTATCGACCAAGACCCATATGACTGTACAGTTCTTGCTTGGTGGAAGATCGGTTATGAAGTCCATACTAATATGGGTCCAGGGTTCCTGAGGAAGCGGCAGAGGGAGCAGTTGGGTGGCAGGAAGTCCTTGATATCAGAGCGTAGACTGGGCCACCAATAATTTCTGGACACTAATTCTGTAGTTTTGCGGATGCCCGAGTGACCAGAGAAAATGGTGGAATGAAAGTGTTTCAAGAGCTTGTGGCGGAGTTTAGGAGATACAAAGGTTTTCCCAGAAGGAGGAACAGGAGACTTGAGCTGCGTAGCAGACACCAGACATTTAGGGTCCAGCCCAGTGCTGAACAGTCTAGGGTTGGTTAGTCATTATGGCAGTGGGACCCCTGCCGTGTATCCCACTGCTATAGCAGGCCTGGCTGGTTTGCCTAGTGCTGGTAAAGTGAAAATCGGGGGGACCCCACGCAAAATTTTTCCCCGATTTTCACGGGACCAGCACTAGTCAGGCAGCACTACAGTTAAGCTGGAATAGCGGGGGGACCTCACGCTTTTTCTTTTTTTCAACTTTTATCTGTTCTTTACAGTTTTAACACTGCCAGGAGGGCAGTGTAACAGTGATGTGTTTATACAACACGCTGCTATCAAGCAGCGTGTTGTATCTGGCGTGTTTTGAAGCAAACTCTCCTGAGTTTGCTAACTCGCAGCTTCATACATTTGAGAGCTGTATAGCTGCAGTGGCAAACAGTCGGGAGTTTGATCACTGGCGATTTTGCAAACAGCGATTTTGACAGAAGCACAACTCTGGCGATTTTGCATGAAATCTCAGCTTCATACATCGGCGAGTTTCAACTCTCCCGAGAAAATCGCTGGAATTGCAAAATCGCACTTTGATACATTTACCCCTAGGACGTGTAAACAGACATAAGAAAGTATCCATTGGGAAAGTCTCTATAGGCAATTGTAAGAATGCTGACACATGTCTTGAACAAATGGAGATAATAGGCATGGGTAGTTTTGTCAAAACTTTGTGTGACATTATCAATGGTCGTACTGCACCTTATGTTCTCCCAGATGACGTGTACTTTGTTTGTGGGAGAAAAGCTTATTCCTGGGTAACTCTGAGTTCCAAGGGTTTGTGTTTCTCAGGTAAACTGGTTCCTGAAATCATGACTATTACACATGAAGAAATCGTGGGTATTCATGAGACTACATCCCCACCATACATACACACACAGTATGAACATCGTGGCAAAAGAAATATGATTCCTGGTGAAGAACCCATAGCTACAAAATTAATTAGTGAAAACTCTGGCTTTCAGGTTATGGTTGCTCTAGATCCCACCAGGATCGCTCGGGGAACTTTAAATTTTAAGTATAATCAAGATCTAGCTAAATTGATAGACAATATCACCGAGATGAATGATGACACTTTCAGGTATACGGGATGAGAGCTACAAGCGTATAAAAAAGAGTTGGTGCAACATAGACTGGTATTGAATTATCTAACTGGTGGATATTGTGTGACATTGGCCACCCAGTTTGATGTCAAATGTTGCACGTACATCACCAATAATACAGATGACCCCAAGGAAGTCAGAGACCGGAAGATGGATGAAATTCTGCAACTGAAATGGGAATTTCGAAGGAACCATAATTCTTCATTATATGAGATTAGAGAAAAGGTGGCAGGATGGTTCTTATGGTTGAACCCTGTAAAATGATTCTCTGGTCTAGGGGAGTGGGTACAGGAAATGGTTGCTAGCATAGGTAAGCTCCTTCTCCTTATACTTGGTGTCATCTTAGTAATTGGCTTATGTGTCAGATGTGTTCCTATTGTGTGGCAGTGTGGAAAGCAGTCTACTGAGGTAAACACAGAAAACAAGACTGAAATGGTGGAGAGGTATACTGAGATCATGGTCTGTGAAAAAGTACTGTACAATCCTGACCTCGAGAATGTGATTTAGTGATAGTTTAATTACACTATCAAAGGGTGGAGCTGTCCAAGTCAGCAAATTGGATAAAGTCATTTCAATTAATATCGAGCAGATTTAGTTGTCTTTGTCTGAAATTATGCGTAGAGCACGCTACGGCGTGGAGGGGCGTATCCAGCCGCAACACGTGGCAATAACAGTATTTTACACTTTTACACACATTTACACGAACATTCACATTTGTAATTGGTACACATTAATTGTAGTTGCAAAACATAGTTATTTATGTCGAAATATAGCAGTATTTATGTTTGGTATTATAAGTTATATACATGTTAGTGAAACCAAAGGTTCAGGTCGCAGGAACTATGTCATGCTTTGTATCATTTTACTCCCCTATTCATCAGCAGTTGTCTGGTTCATTCGCCGTAGAGATCGCACATTGCATACTCTAGTTAGCGATGTTAGGGAATAAATGTTTAAAGTGATACTGACTGTATAATGCAAATAGACTAGTTGAAACTGGATACTTGGCGGGAAAATCGGAGTGCCTCCCCTGGAGAGTTGACCCCCTTTGGATATTTTGGTTTGATTTGGCCTATGACCTGCAGTACACTGGACCTTCCTGAAGCCTGGACCAATAGAAGCAAGCCACACCATCTGCATTGTTTTACTGTATTCACTGACTGTATATAAGCAGGGGCTCTGGACCTAGTGACCTGTCTTCTTGACCACAGCCTTCAGACCTGAATGACTGTACACTGGATCCAGAGCGCCTGCGATAAGTAACGGCTGTACTTATTTTATTCTCACTTGTTATTCTGCTGCTTTTGGCTATTAAATTACTTTGTGCTTTGGAACCGCACATCGGGATTCGACAATCGTTATTGGATAGCAACTAGACATGCATAACAGAATAGAAAAGGGCCTTCCCCAAACTGTTGCCACAAAGTTGTAAGCATAGCATTGTCCAAAATGACTTAGTATGCTGAAGCATTAAGATTGCCCTTAACTAGAAATAAGTTGCTTAGCCAAATCCTGAAAAACAGCCCCACACCATTATCCCTCCTCCACCAAAATTTACAGATGGCATAATGCAGTCAGGCAAGTAATGTTCTTCCGGCATCCGCCAATCCCAGACTCGCCCATCTGACTGCCAAACAGAGATACGTGATTCGTCTCTTCACAGAACACGTTTCCACTGCTCCACAGTCCAGTGTCGGTGTGGTTTACACCAGTCCATTGGACATTTGGCCTTGTCTTGTGAGGTATGATGTGAGGCTTCTTCAGCTGCCCGGCCATGGAAACCAATCCATTAAGCTCCTACCACAGTTTTTGTGCTTACATTAATGCAACTGGAGTTCGGAACTCTTCAGCTATGAAATCAGCAGACCGTTGGCGACTTTACACACCATGCACCTGCTCTGTGATTTTACGTGGTCTTCCACTTCATTGTTGAGTTGCAGTTGCTCCTAAATGCTTCCACTTTGTAATAATATAACTTACAGTTGACCGTGGAATATCCAGCAGGTATGAAATTTCAGGAACCATCTTATTGCATAGGTGACATCCTATCACAGTGCCACGCTCTAAGTCACTGAGCTCTTCAGAACAACCCTTTTTGTATACAAATGTTTTCAAATGAAGACTGCATGACTAGGTGCTTGATTTTATGCACCCCTGGCAATAGGTGAGATTGAAACACCTCAATTCAATAATTAACAGGTGTGACCAAATACTTTTGTCCATTTAGTGTATGTTATGAATTGTCAATATCAACTTAACTCCAATTTCAAAAATTAGGCTTAAAACCACCATGTTCATAGATGTGGAACGTTCTTCTCCCAACAGTCCCAATTTTGGCCATTGTTTGTATTGTTCATATCTTTCATGCTTATTTGTTTTTTCAAACTTCTCTCTCTTATCCTGTCCACTTTTACCTTAGCCTATCCCTACTTCATCAGGTCTATGGCATCCATACTCCAACTCTGAAAAGCCTTGTTGGTTTTGATACACGAGAAGTAGGTGATTAGATAATATGACCACCTTCACCCTCCACGAGGAAAAATTTGTGAAAAGATCCATGACTTACACACATAAAATGTGAATTTGTCTTTTGTTGAGGAAACACATTTTAAAAAGAATGCACCCCATCCTTTAGCAATTCCTCCTCTCCACATGCATTTTATAATAATAACTAATCGAAGGGAGTAGTGCTGCTAAAATTACATTTCTCAGTGGGAATCTCGCAGGTCAAGATATGTACTAAATGACCACTTACTAACAGCTTTTCCACACAGGTGACAAAAACATCACTTTCTACTCTCCCCTACATTTGTTTTACAGTAGAATTGATTATTTTCTAATGATAGGCACCTTCACCTGTTACCTGACTCATCGAAAAGGGCAGATTATCTGGTAAGAAAACAATATGAAATTGGCAATCAGCAAATATAGAAACACATATTTCCGTTTGGGAGCAAGCCATTTAGGATGTTAGTGAGAGCTCTTATACCCAAAGATCATTGATATTCATGCACATAATTAGGGGTGAGTGGAGTAAGCATTGCACCTCGATGAAGAAATAGCAAAGGATTTCTATACATATTATTCTAAACTGTATATGCCTCAAGTGTTACATGAGTCTAACAAGAACAACATAGTCCATTATCCTAAAAGGATAGGCTTCCTTTTAGAAGAGGTTCCATTAGAACCCTTTAATTAGAGTATGTCATTAAATCCATCTGTACTTTGGCCCAGATGGGTTTTCCCTCCTTCTTAAAACATTTAATGGGATCTCTCACCAATATAATTTTTCTAGACATCACTAGAGGCCCACATCACACTCCAAGAGAAGGGTAAGAACACTACCCTTTTCCCCAGCGATAGACCTATATCTATGCTCACTATTCATGTGAGACTAGTCATGAAACTCATTGCAAAACATAGCAAACCACTATTGCTAGAGTTCATACATAATGATCAAGAAGGGTTTGTCCCTGATTGAGAGGCTTTGGATAACACCTGAAAGGTCAGAGATTTCATCCACCATATTTAAGTAACCATGATACATACCGGCAGATGCAGATGTACCGGCAGATGTGGAAAAATCTTTTGACAGAGTGGACTGGCATTTTTTGAAATGGCTGCTGGAGCACCACAGGGTTGGATTGTTCCTGCCTAAATAAAATTCTTGCAATATGCACACATCCATCAGCCAAGATTATGATCAATGTTAGACTGTCAGAATAAATAGATATAGCTACTTGAACTAGTCAGTGGTATCCACATTTCCCATTGTTTTGTGAATGGAGTGACCCAACTTAAACCTGATATCAAAGGCCTGAAACTGGGAATGGATGAGTATATTTTGGTGTTATTTGCTGATGACATGTTAGTCATAGTCACCAACCCTGTCACAATGCTAACCTTGATGCAGGAGTGTAAGACATATGGGCAATTGTCCAACTTTAAGATTTAACTATTCAAAATCGAAAGTATTGAATAAGAATTTTACAAAGAATGTAATGATAACTTGAAAAAGATTGTCCAATCCGATTAATGAAAGTTGAAAAGATGTTGGTTTTATATGATAAAAGAGTACAAGCAATTAAATATGTTCTTGCAAACAACTCTGCACTCAACTGGCAGTTAGGACAGCCTTCAATAGTGATAGCCTACCATTATCAATGGAAGACCTTTAGACATATTAGATTTATCATATGTTTACATGAAAAGAAATTTCCATATACAATTACAATGTCCTATGGACAAACACAATTAAATAGTGACAGTGTGGCACTTGAACTTGCACATACCTGAAAGAGTTAACATAGGGTTTAGACCCGATCAAAACAGGGCCAATGCCTGGGGGGGTGGAGCCAGGACCTTGCCAGGGCACAGAGGAATTTGACCGTACGGGATCATCCTGGGCTCAGGGCGGAGGAAGCATTTCTCTCTGGAGGCCAGACAGGGCAGAATTTAAGCCGGGTGCAGCACCACCAGTTATCCCCCCGTATTATGGACAGGCAGGGGAGAGCAGTTATCAGATGTCCTCAAGACAAGAAGACATGGGGGACGCTAATGTTGGGTACGGCTCTCGCGCTGAGCGGGTGGGCGACAGAGTGTTTGACTATTACCATGGGGCAGAGATGTAGGAGCGCAGCGGTTCCCACCAGCGGATTTTAGCGAGTCGAGCAGTCAATGGCGTAGTGGGCATAGCACGCAAAGGGGTACCACTCCAGTAGCAGGAGGGGGGATGGGGCTTCGGGGCAGAGAGTTGTGAGCCCGAGTACCGCGCTGCGGCTCCAGGTAGGCCTGTCACCTCCTCGACATTCATGCCAGATAGCGTAACCCCGACGGACACAGGGGTGTTGGGGAATGTCACTTATGGTGTGCCAGAATCTCACGATTATTTATCTTCAGTTTTACAGAGCCAGCATCCGGTGCCTCAAGGGACAAGAGTTCTTTTGGAGGAGCCGGGAGCAGCAGCTGGTGTGTCCTCGGCAAGCATGGCAGATCGTTCGCTGGGGGAAGCGACAGCAGGGATGGAAGAGTGGCCAGTGGTCGGTCTGGCTGCGGGCGACGGGGCAGAGGTGGAGGCCACGGAGGAGAGAGGTGAGAAAATCCCTTCTGTTACACACAAATCTCGTGATGATATCCCCCCGGTAGCCACAACTAGCGAAGAATCCTCGGGGTCCAGTCACAGGCCCCGCAAGCTGATTAAGCTTTTGCAGACGCAACTAGTACGAAAGTGAACCACTAGGCCCCTGCAAGCGTTAGGACCCGATATAGTCGACCGAGCTGGGGACTCAGGGAGGATGGAGAATGAGGCGTTGCTATATGGAATTAGGCCGAGCGCAGAGATAAAATCAAAAGGGGAATTTACATCGACATGTTCACCCTGACGGACAAGGGCAAGAAGGGTTTGGAAGCAGCAGTGGATAGGAACGGTTTGGGGGAGGAGAATTATAAATCATTCCCTAGATGGGTAAAGGGTTTTTGTGTATTTGCAACGCTTTACACTGACTTTAGGCCTGAGGAACAGGTGGAGGTCTGGAAGTATTTACACTTGATTACGGGAGTTTATTTGAAAGACGCCCAGTGATTTGGAGGGTGTACAACGAAATGTTTAGAAAAAAGATGACGGGTTTGGGAGAATTTGCCCCTCGAGTTTAAGGACATTGATACATGGATGGACCTCATGAGGCCCAGTAGTCAGAGGCAGGAGGTGACCCAAGCTAGGCAGCTTCCTGTGGCGGGAAGGGTGCAGCAGCCCCTCCCCAGGAAAGGAAAGTGCTTTGCATTTAACTCAGGGACGTTCAGATTCTGGCACTCCTGTTCCAAATGTAACGGTTTCCACCCCGCTTCAGAATGTGGTAGAGCCAGGCTTGGGGGAAGGGGAGAGGACCAGCAGCTCCTGGTCAAGGCCAAATCCCCAAATAAATTAGAGGAGTTGGACAAGTGGCTTAAACTTTATAGTGACACCGATGCTGCAGCCACGATTCGAGAAGGTTTTCAGTTTGGTTTCAAAATCCCTGTTTTGAAGAAATTAGATTTATCATGGTCCCGTAATCTGAAATCGGCCTTTACATTCCCCGAGATATTGGACGAGAAAATAGCCAAAGAATTCCGGCTAGGGCGGATGTTAGGGCCTTTTGCAAACGTACCTATCCCCATTTTGGTAGTGTCCCCTGTAGGTGTAGTGCCCAAGAAGGCAGAAGGTAAGTTTAGACTTATTCAGCACCTTTCTTACCCATTAGGCGAAACGGTAAATGACGCAATAGACCTGGCGGTTAGTACCGTACAATACCAGTCCTTTGAATACGCTCTTTTCCTGATGCAGGAGTGCGGGGAGGGGGCCCTTATGGCCAAAATCGACATAGAGTCAGCTTTTCGCCTGTTGCCTCTCCATCCTGAATCGTTCCGCGGCGGTTTCTACGTAGACCGTTGCCTACCCATGGGATGCTTGATATCATGTGCCTTGTTTGAAAGGTTTAGCAGCTTCCTTAACTGGTGCATTCGGGCTGGAATCGGGCACATGGGGATAGCTCACTACTTGGATGATTTTTTGATCATAGGTTCAGATAAGTCCCGCGCATGCTTGGAAGTGTTACAATCAGCACAGGCCCTGTTTACAGTTCTTGGGGTGCCCATTGCGCATGACAAAACAGAAGGCCCCATTCAGCGCTTATTGTTTCTGGGTATTGAAATCGACTCGGAGGCAGGTTGCTGTAGGCTCCTGGAAAATAAGCTGAAAAAGTTAGCAGAGGCGATTGCGGCCACGCTGGTTTTCCCTTCTCTTTCGTTAAAGAAAGTGCAGTCCCTCCTGGGGCTGTTCAACTTTGCATGCAGGGTGATTTCCACGGGCAGAATTTTCTGTCGAAAGCTGCAAAGAGCCATAGCGGGAAGGAATAGGCCCCATGCTGCAGTACGTCTGTCACTAGAGATAAAAGATGATCTTCTAATATGGCAGAGGGTTTTGAAAGAATTTAAGCAAAAGGATATGGCCCACCCCTCCCGTAAACAATGCTACGCTGGATCTTTACACGGATGCCTCTGGTGCGCAGGGTTTCGGAGCTCATCTGGGCGGCCAGTGGTGTGCGGAGGCTTGGACAAAGTCATGGCGCAAAAGCGGATTGGTAAAGAATATTGTTGTGTTAAAACTATTTCCCATTATTGTTGCCATCAAGCTGTGGGCTGTTTCCCTAAGAGGCAGTCACGTTGTTTTTTGGTGCGATAACTTGGGGGTAGACCAGTCCATAAACAAACAGAGCGCGTCTTCCCCGCAGGCTATAGCACTGCTGCGTCACCTGATCCTTTGCTGCTTAGAGCATGAAATAACATTCAACGCTCATCATGATATAGCGAATGCGTTGTCGCGATTTCAGTGGAGGAGATTCAGAGAGTTAGCCCATCAGGCCAATAGCATAGGCATTCCCTGTCCCTCTTGTGTTTGGCAGATCATCACGCCGGCATAAGGGGTCTGGTGGAATGCGGCCTAGCACAATCCACGCTGCGGGTGTATCGAGCGGCTTGGCAGCAGTGAGTCAAGTTCAGCAGTACCAAGGACTCGTCAGAGGCAGGTCAGAGGGAAGTGGTTATGGAATTTATGTGGCTGAGGTATAACGAGGGCGTCTCCAAAGCGAGTATGTCATCTACCCTGGTGGGTATTTTGTTTATGGTACGCCTGAATGGTGCGGTGGATGTCACTAAGGGTTTTTTGATATCTAAAGCACTAAAAGGTTGGGCAAAAGAGAGGCCGGTCACAGCGGACATGCGGCACCCGATCACTTTGCAAACGTTACCTTAGCTTATGCGGGCGCTGGCAGACGTAGCGAGGGACGATTATGAAGTCCTGCTGTTTCGAACTGCATTTAGCCTGGCGTTCTTTGGCGCTTTCACGGTCTCGGAGTTGGTGGGGCAGTCTAAGACACATATCCCTGCGGGGTTGCTTGCTAAAGACATTGTCATACGGGAAGATCATCTAAGCTGTAAAATAGCCAGATCTAAAACGGATCAGGGAGGGAAAGGTTGCTGGTTGCAGATGCAGGCCTAGAAAGATAAAGAAATATGACCAGTCAAATTGACCACCCAGTTCATGCAAATCAGGCCCGTTAACCCAATTTTTCTTGTAAACAGAAGTGGAGTGCAGCTGACAAGATATCAATTCAACGTGGTGTTTAAACATGCGGTTAAGTTTTTGGGTCTAAACCCATCGGTTTACAGCACCCACTCTTTTAGAAGCAGAGCGGCCACTTCCGCAGCCTTGGCAGGGTCATCGGTGGAGGTTATAAAGTCACTTGGTAGATGGAAATCCGCAAAGTTTGAACAGTTGTTGTGCGAATTTGTTATTGATGTCCTTGTTTTCAATTCTTAATTCTATCTGTTTTTGATTTTGTTTGTCGCTGTCATGTATATCTCTACCTCTTACCCTCCAGTACCTTTTGTTGGTTCCTTCTACCCCCTTCCTGGTTACTCATTTGAGTAACTTAGCCGTCTCCGAATCCGTTTCTCCCCATTTCCATTTATCTAGCTATGCTCCATGCTCGTCTGATGGGCTGCCTATGTCAACCTCTATGTGCACCATAGAGGATGACATAGGCATGCAAATGTTGCAGTGTTTAACACTCTATACCACTTTATACCTTAAACCATCTTGCAGGTGGTGTGGTAGTTGTGAATAATATTTGGATCATCAGGCACTCATACTTAGTTTGGGCAGCTAAACAGACAGGGATTAAGACACAGTTCAACAGTATGGGGTATAGTCGGATCTATTGGTTAGGTAAACGGGGTTTGGTTTGGAGTAATCTCTTGCCTTGGTTAAGACACCTGATGGAGTGGTGGGGAGCCCCTGATATCCTAGTTATCCATTTAGGTGGGAATGATTTGGGTAAGGGTAAATCCCTGGACCTTATTATATAGATGAGAGAGGACTTGCATTATATTAAGGCTACATGGCCAACAAGCATAATCGGCTGGTCTGCTATGATCCCAAGGCTGTCTTAGAGATTTGCAATCCCGTTAAAAAAGTGTGTCTCTACAGGAGAGACAGTGTGCACCTCCCGGATGAGGGGTTGCAGATGTTTATGGAGAGCATTTGGTTGGAGGTGAGGAATGTGGTCGGTTTGGATGGTAGCGGCTGCTTTGCCCCTAAGGCAGCAGCGTGGGAGGAAGGCACTGCGATCAGCGGCTGATATAGATACGGCACTATCATGATTGGCCGCAGGTATCTGTCCCCTTTCGATGCAATGGTAACTCTTGTCCCTTCAGTGGGGAGGAGCCTAACCCGGCTCAGTTAGGGAGGGTGAGTGAGTGAGTAGTGAGGGAGTGCAGTTTACTCTTACGCCAGGTTAGGGCCGGCCAAGCAGTTGGGGTCATGAGAGGAGTGGGTGGACTTAAGGCGGTACGCCATGTCCACGCTTGGTTACGGGTATCAGCTGAAGCTGATGCGCAGTGCTCTTTCTCCGCCACCAAGATAATTAGGTATAATAATAAAATACTTTAGTTTGCTACTTTACCCAGGTCTCTGTGTCTTTATTTTATATAAGTTGGTTATTTTATGTAAGGTATGGTGAAGGTGATGAAGGGCATACACGGTGAACTATTTATAGAAATCTTTTGGAGTGAATTAACTTATATCTAAAGTTGCTTTGTAGACAGGACTAAAACAATGCAGACTCTCAGTGTTTCAGTATAGATAAGATATTATACAATGGTCAATTTACACTTTTAAGTGTGACTGGATAGGTCCGGACTTCAAAGAGAAACATTGCAACACATTATTTAACATCTCGATACTATGTCAGTTTGAGACAGTTTTCAAACTATATAACGTATTAATATTAAATAACGACCTCCTGCTATTGTGCTAGTGTCACGGTCTCAATAGATCCCAGGTCTTTACGATGCGAATCCTAGGATCTGCACAGTTTAGCGTTTACACTAACAGGGCGCGGAGTCTAATGAGCAGATGGTGTTTACCAGGAACTGCCGCAAAGCAGTATGGTCTTAGCTGCGTCTGCTCGCAGGCTGCGGCCCCTGCCAGAGTACTGAGCGAGACCCTCTTGGAAAGGCAGGAGAGTAGAAGGAACTTGATAGGGGGTGTTAGCCTTGCAGACAAATGAATAAGAATAGTCGGTAACTGAGTGGAGTGTCAGCTTTGCAGACGAGTACAATAAAATAGTCGGTACCAGAGTGGAGTGTCAGCTTTGCAGACGAGTAGAGTAGCAGCTACTTGAATAGAGTGTCAGCTTTGCAGACGAGTATAATAGAATAGTCGGTACCTGAGTCGAGTGTTAGCTTTGCAGACGAGTATCGTAGCAGGTACTTGAATGGAGTGTCAGCTTTGCAGATGAGTATAATAGAATAGTCGGTACCTGAGTGGAGTGTCAGCTTTGCAGACGAGTAGAGTAGCAGGTACTTGAATAGAGTGTCAGCTTTGCAGATGAGTATAATAGAATAGTTGGTACCTGAGTGGAGTGTCAGCTTTGCAGACGAGTAGTGTAGCAGGTACTTGAAAAGAGTGTCAGTTTTGCAGACGAGTAGAGTAGCAGGTACTTGAATGGAGTGTCAGCTTTGCAGATGAGTATAATAGAATAGTTGGTACCTGAGTGGAGTGTCAGCTTTGCAGACGAGTAGAGTAGCAAGTACTTGAATAAAGTGTCAGCTTTGCAGATGAGTAGAATAGCAGGTACTTGAATGGAGTGTCAGCTTTGCAGACGAGTATAATAGAATAGTCGGTACCTGAGTGGAGTGTCAGCTTTGCAGACGAGTAGAGTAGCAGGTACTTGAATAGAGTGACAGCTTTGCAGACAACTAGAGTAAACTAGTAGCCACTTCTTAGGTACCCAAAGGCAACTGAGGAACAGGCACTGAAGGTTTGGAGGAAGTGCCTTTTGTATTTGGCGCCAGGATTGCCTGGCCAATAGGAAGGCAGACAGAGATTTCATATTTTACGCGTCTGCGCATGCGCAGCCCCGAATCCAAGATGGCGGCGCTCAAGACGGAGCAGACCGCCGGAGCCAGGTAAGTTTGCCGGGGGTCGGGTCAGCTGCCCGATACCCCGGCGGGTGACAGCTAGCTCTATTTTCATACACATACATGAAATTCTAGGATTTCTAATTGAAAGTATTACATTTATATCCCACCACAATTATTTCTAATTATGAATGTTTATAACTAGTCACATGGATAGCTATAGGAACAACATTTGCACCAGTTATGCAAATATTTTTATGTCTAATTTGGAAGATGACACCGTTGGGCACAACATACCCTATCAAAAAGACCTCATACTGCAGATATATTGATGATGGCCTTTTTAAAAATGCAACAGAAATAATTGCATATGACAATGTTGAAAAATTTTAGAAGAAAACCAATAAACCTATAAAAATAGAAGTGTATGTCCTAAACAAAAGAAGCCAATATCAAATATAAATTACTCCCAGATGAGAAACACTTGACTAAGAGAGGCTGGCGAGTCCCTTAATCCTGAAAGGGTGGATGGTGAACAAAAGTCGATAGTTCGGAGATGGTAGAATCACGAGGCATGAGGCAGAGGCAGATGGGTTAAAGAATGTGAATGGGTCAAAGCCAATATAAAAGCAAACAACGAGAAACAAAGATTCAACTTTGCATGTGCAAAAATTGGTAGTAGTGAGGGCATTATAAAGGCTACATACAGGCATAGGGCCTGATTCATTAAGGAAAGTTAAGCAAAAGTATTAGTGTTAGTTATATGTTGGCGCACCTTTTTTTTTTTTGCACTATATTCTTTATCTTTTTAGGGTGTGGCACCCCTAAGACAGGTTGCGACAAACCTTATTATTGATTTGTGCTGAAACTTCCTTTTATCAGCTGACAATAGTTTTTGTTGGTTTTACTGTATTTCCAAGCTTGTTGATTGATCAAAGGTAATGAGTGTAAAGCTGAATTCTATTACAAGTATTTGGTAAAACTTTTTGACTTGTGTAACACTCGTTATTAATTACATTTTTATTTACCAATTTGTTATAGTGTATTTGGTCAACATCCAAATTTTGTTTCCTTATCTAGGTCTCCCACCACTGGCATACCAAAACAAATGCCTACAGTATAATGTTTTTAGGGCCTGATTCATTAAGGAAAGTTAAGCAAAAGTAAGCAAGTAAGGCAAAACCATGTTGCATTGGAGGGGGAAATAAATTTTAAATGTGATGGCACCACTTTACAAAAGGTCACGTGAATGAAGACTAAAAGACTATGGGCCTGATTAATTAAGGAAGGTTAAGCAAAAAAATTGAGTACGTTTTCTTACTCAAGTTTTCTGGACAAAACCATGCTGTAATGCAATGGGTGCAAATGAGTTTATTACTTTGCTAATAAGGAAAATATTGGCTGCTTTTTCATATAGCACACAAATACTTGATAGCTTATTTGTACACTGAAATTTACAGTTAATCTAGGACATGCCCTACCCCAACTATAAATCTGCAATCACAATTGAATTTCTTTTGATATTTGGGAAGTAACAACCTTGCTTCCATTGTTCATATAATTGCAAGTTGTACAACTGGGTTTACCATATTTGTAGTTTCCTTTGATGTTACTAAGAAAACCCTCTCCTTTAGCTTCTTTTTTAATTTTCAAGGTGCTTGGGGCCAACATATTTTGCAAATTCATATTCTTTTTCAATATAATAGTAGGTTTTTCTGGATTAAATGTATTAAGGCAGGGACTGATGTGAATGAGTGCTCTGTACAGAGCTGCGGATTCAGTGGCGCTATATAAATAAATGCTGATGATGATGATGATGATTAAGGATATAATCATGTTTAAATAAATGGTAGTTATTCTGAATTATCTGTCTTATGTCCATTGATTTAATATTGAATTTTGAGATAAATTGTAAACCTTTATGTGTGTTATTTTTAGTGTACTTTCTCCCTTTCTTTTAAAATTTCATTCCTATCTAGCTGTTTAGTATATTCAACCGCTTCCTCCAAAGTTTTTTTTAGGATAACCTTTGACCTCGAACATTTGTAATAATTCTTTTGCCTGTGTTACAAAAGTGATATCTTCTGAACAATTTCTTTTAATCATGTTTAATTAATTTTTTGGTATATTTTTTAACCATGGTTCATAATGGTTACTCTTGTATTCAATATAGATGTTTATGTCTAAATTTTTGTGAAAATTTTCAGCAACAATGCAAGAGCCATGTGCCGAGAGGGTGAAACCCAAGAAGTGAACAGTATGTGGACTACAAGTGCTAGTGAACGTTAAATTATAATCATTGCTATCGCTAAAAGTAACAAAATCAGAAATTGATTCCACAGAACCATCCCAAATGATAAATAGATCATCAATGTAACTGCCATAGTATACCAGGCTTGCTCTGAATGGGTCACCCCATATGAATCTCAGTTCGAAGTGGCCCATATAGATGCATAGCTCGGGGTGAACCTGCTGTCCCAACAGTCTGAAGATAAAATTTTGAGTGAAACAGAAAATAATTATGAGTATGGATGTAAGTAATAGAATCAACAAGAAAACTTTTGCAGTTTCTCTGCCATATTACTATTAAATTGTGTTTCACGAAAAAACCTCTACTCCTTTTCCATATGAAATATTTGTATAAAGGGAAGCTACATTAAGAGTAACGAAAAAGTATGAAGGTTTCCATATTATATATTTTAAAATACTTCAAAATATTGGTGATATCCTTGATATAGGATTTTTGAAAAACAGCATAGTACTGTAAATAAGAATCAACATAATGTGACAATTGTGACCTAAAGGAGCCAATACCAGAAACTATAGGTCCTCAAGGGGGTGATGTAAGGGATTTGTGTATTTTTGGTAACAAATAAAAAGTGTGTACAATAGGGTATGTAATAAACAGAAAATGCCAGCAGCCTTTGGAGATGACCCCATCACCCACGGCTCTAATAGGTTCTTTAAGTCCTCTTGGTATTGTTTTGTGGGATCCTTCTTCCACACTTTGTAAAATGAACTATCATCCAATTGCCTAAATGCTTCTTTAATGTAATCACTAGTGTCTAAAACAACAACCCCCTCCCCTTACACGCAGGTTTGATATTAGTATCAGATTGGAGAGTCTTAATAGCTAACCATTCCTCCTTTGTTAGGTTTCTATTCTGATGGTGATAACCATGTTTAAACTTCATTTTCTCTTTATGGCAGTTTTTTTTAAATCAGATGCGCTCTTATGTTTTGGATTTATAGCTGATTGTCTTTTATCCTGAGCTACCTACAGCTTTTATTAGCTAATATTGTGGATATTATCTACTCCATATTCCAGCAATTACCAGCCACATCGTGGATTTCCTTTCAAGTTCCACAGACCCAAGGAGAGTGGAGTCTTTCCCCAACAATCAATCCTCTGGGTGAGACTATTTTAATCTACCTCCATAGCACTAATTCACTATTTTATCATCCGGATTGTGAACATCATTTGTGGCTTGGCTACACAAACACCAAGGAGGGTAGCTCTTTCCCTAATCAGCCATTACATTTTACCAGAGAAATTTGAATCATACCATATTTGTTGAATGAGGAATTGCCACCCAATTTGTGGATTTTCTTCTTAGCTCCATAGATTTAAGGAGAGGGGAGTCTCTCACCAATAACAATCAATATGCTCCTCCGGGTGAGAATATCGTTATTTGCCTCTATAGAGCGGTTTCATTATTTTATTATACGAATTGTGAATATCATATCAATAATAAACATTAAGAAGATGAGCTCTCTCTCTAACAGCCACTACACTTTACCGGATAAATTTGAATTATACTATAAATCACTGAATGAGGTAATTTCATATATGAAAATTTTCTTTTAATATTTTTAACATTGAATATAAATTCTTTTTTTTTTAGTAATTTGTGCATCTGGACTGTTGAGTGGAATGGCCACCCCCTCCGAGTTTACCACCACATCTGTTGCAAACATTTTTTGTTAGTTTTATGTAGAGATGTTCACTTACCCCGTGTTCTGGTTTTGGTATTTGGATCTGGATTAACTTCGTGTTTTGGTTTTGGCAAAACCGCCCTTAAGTGTTTTGTTTTGGATCCCTATTTTTTTTTCTAAAATCCCTATTTTTGTTTCTAAAATCACATAATTTTGCTTCTTTTCCCCCCTACATTATTATTAACCTCAATAACACTAATTTCAAATCATTTGCAGTCAATTTAGACCATCTCACAGGTCACAATATTAGTTTCATACACTTTCAAACAAAGAATGCAGTGACCTGGCTGGATGCTAAATGACAGAGCATTGACTCAAACACAAGGAGGTTCCTAGCACATCTAGGAAACATTGCCACACAGCAGTGTCAGTAAAGAAGTAAAGAAAAGTGGTGCAAGATGGAATTGTCCTTGATCATGAAATCCGTTATGGTTCACTTGATCGCTCCACCCGTTCCTTGGATAACTGTGGTAATTCTACAGCTAATACATGGCGAGGAGCATTGACCCCCCACCCAGCATGCATGCTTTTATCAGACCCAGACCAATCCTGGGTGCCAGACAATGCACTAGAAAGAGCCATTGTAATTCACAGCAAAAAGCAAGTTCATCACTGGGTTCGAATAAGCCCCAGTTCACAAAAAAGTATGATATAGTTAGGTACCTTTGATGTAAGTGCAGATTACAAACACTTTGTGCAATACTGTTGAAACAGCAGCAAAGTTCTGCAAGCATTAGTTCTGCAAGCAACGTTGTTCTTTGTTAATAAAACTTTTGTCTTTATGCCATTCAAAAAAAATTAAAGTAATCCTCCACCATTCTTTGGATGTTGATAGTTGATAGTAGGATCAGGTGGAGTTACAGCAGAGGTGTCACTAATTCTGGTCAATTCTTTTACAGTAGACAAGACTAGATGTCAAAATGTTGTGCTGAGTCATCTGCATCATCAATGTGTGTCTTAGATTTTGCAAAGCACACGACAGTATATAGCACATGTAGGTAATATTGGCACACAGCGGTAGCTGAAAGGAAAAGTGGTGCAAGTCTCAGTCTTTTGATGTAATTGGAGGGAAAGGCCTTCCTCATGGAAATTGAAATTTATTTTTATGAACATCATCTTTTCCACATTTTGAGGAAGTAGCCTCCTACGCCGATCATTGACAAGGTTCCCGGCTGTGCTGAAAACTCTTTCCGAGTACACACTGGAGGGTGGGTAGATTAGGCAGTGCAAAGCGAGTTGGTACATGGTTCTCCAAATTTCCTTTTTTTCTCCTCCCAGTATGTGAAGGGTCTATCTGATGTGTCTATTTCTATGCTGTCATTAAAATAATCCTCCACCATCCTTTGGATGTTGGTAGTAGGACCATGTGGAGTTACAGCATTGATGTCATGTTTTTTGGTAAATTCTTTTAGACCAGACTAGATGTCAAAATGTTGTGTCATCTGCATCATCTCTGGGTCTCTTGGGAAAGCTAAGTATTTTCCTAGCAGCAGTTGAGTGAGAAACTGAAGGAGGAGACATCTTGCTCACCAGGAGCTCCTTGCATCTCTTCAGATCTGGGTCAGTTGGCAGGCAAGAGAAGACATAGCTCTTAAACTGAGGATCAAGCACAGTCACCAAAATGTAGTGATCCGATTTCAAGATTTTGATAACTTTTGGATCCTGGCGAAGCGAATAAAGTACTTGATCTACAAGCCCAACATACTTAAAGTAATTGCTTTGTTTAATCTCCTCCTTCAGTTGCTCAAGCTGCTTTTCCAAAAGTCTACTTAAGGGAATCACTTGACTCAAGCTAGCAGTGTCTGAACTCACTTCACAGGTGACTAGTTTGAATGGTTTCAGCACCTTGCACAACACAGAAAGTATTCTCCACTACACTTGAGTAAAACACATCCCCCTCCTTTCCCAATATCATGGCTTGTGAAGTCAGCATGGATGGCTTTTCGCTGTTCCTCCATCCGCAGAAGCATATACAGGGTGGAAGTCCACCTTGTCACCAACTCTTGCTTCAGTTGGTGGCAGGGCAAATTAAATTGCTTTTGTAGCTGTTGCAATCTCCTACATGCCGGAAATGTTCAGATATTTTAAGGGCCACAGACAGCATGTCCTTCACATCCCTGTCATTTTTTAAAAAGCTCTGCACCACCAAGTTTATTGTGTGAGCAAAACAGGGAAATTGATGGAATTCACCCAGCTGTAATGCTCTGAAAATATTGGTGGCATTATCAGAAATGACATATCCTGAGGAGCGTTCAAGCGTGATAAGCCATGTTGCAATGATATCCCTTTTTTTAACAGATTGTCAGCTGTATGCCTCTTATTGAAGCCGGTCATTCATAGAGTATCCTGCCTCAGAAAAATGCTATGTTCTTGGGTATATGCTGCTGCTGTTCGTGCTGGTGAAGGCGAATCACTAACCCAGTGGGCTGTCACAGTCATATAATCTTTAGTTTGCGCAGTTCTACTTGTCCACATATCTGTGGTTAAGTGTACAGTGGGTAGAATGGCATTTTGTAGCCCAATAATTACATTTTTACGAACCTTCTGGTAGAGGTGAGGAATAACTTTTCTAGTAAAATGGTGTCGTGATGTAATTTGGTAATGGTGACACAAAACCTCAAGTGATTGTCTAAAACCAGCTGCATTAATAGTGGATATTGGACGCCGATCTAATAATAGCATAGTCACCATGGCGTCTGTGATCTGCTTTGTGACTAGGGGAAAGCTTTCATACTTGCTTCCTCTTGCAAAGGATTGTTTAACAGTCAATTGTTGTAAACTACTAGTAGTCTTCTTCTTGGTCTGCTTCTTGGATGAAGATTCACCCCCAGCAGCAGCAGCAGTGGGACTAACGCTCAAGAATTCTTCTGAGCAATCCAGGCTAGTGGAGGAGTCATCTAGCCTTAGTAACTTGGATGCAGGGTGAACTCCGATCCGCTACTGAGGATAATGATGAGGGCAGTGTTGTAGGTGTAGATTGCAGGTGTCAGGATCTAGCTGAGAGAAGGGACCTAGCTGATGATGGACTGCTTGTTGTTATTTTTTTAGCATAAGTTTCAAATTTTCCCAACAGCTAGCCATGAACTCGCTTCAAATGGCGTAACATAGATGAGGTTGCTAGATGGTTAAGGTCCCTACCTCTACTGACTGTGGCTTTACAAACACTACAAATGGCTAGACAACTGTTGTCAGGATTTAGGAAAAAATAATTCCACACATAAGAGGTGGATTTTTTTGTGCGACGATCAAGTCATTTGTAGTCAGTGGCAGCAACAGGCAGCCAATCACTTCACTTCCTGTCTGAGCAGCGAGGAGCGATGCAGCAGAATTGCAGCTAAAGGTAAGTGAGGGGTACTGATGTCAGTGTTGTGTGTGAGGGCAGCATGGAAGTATCGCTTTTATAATGTCCGAAATGTCAGTGTTGTGTGTCTGTGTTTGCAGTATAATGTGTGTGATGGCACGGGTGGGCTTGTGGCAATGTAGTGTGTGTGATGGCATGGGGGGCTTGTGGCAATGTAGTGTGTGAGGTAGGTAGTGACTAATTAATGGGTGTTATTTTGCTTGTGGCGTGATGGTGGGGCAATTTAATTTAATAGTGGGATTGGTACAGACTTATTAATGTAGGGTGGGCTGATTAATTCAATCTTGGGGTGGTTTGGGTGCTATTAATTATATGTCTGGCAGAGTTTTGGAAAAAGGATTGCTGTTTCTTAAAAGTGAATGCATGTTATTTAATGTATGGTAGGAAATAGGTTTATTTAATAAATGTGATTACTATTAATTTAATGTTGGGGTTGGGGGAAATAGGTATTTTTATTATAGGTGAATAAAATTATTTTACACTTGGGCTGGTTACAAGAAAGGGGCATAATAAAACATGAGTTGTTAAGATTTAATGTTGGACTGCATAGAGGCAGGGAGGCCTACAGTGTTCACTCATTGCTGGTATTTCTATATCTCATGTACCTGTTCTATTTCCAAACAGGGGACCAACATTCCAGGATCCAGACAAGCACAACTGAGCTTAGGACACGAGTAGCAGCAACAAGTATTGAAAGCAGGAACAACAGGTAGGAGAGTGCAGAACAGTCTGCCAACTGTCCTGATTCTGGTGGGGCACTTCTGATTTTGGGGACTGACCCACTCAGTCAGGACTGCTGTGCTCCTGAAGGGGGAGCTGCATGCTCCTAACAGTAGTGCTCGCAGTATTGCTTGTATATTTAAAGGGAGATTGGAAGAGTGGGAGAGCTACCTAGCAATGTCTAAAAGTATAGCCACGACCCCATGCATGCTGGTCACGCCTACTGGTGGTGTGCCATGGAAACCCCCCTCCTCAAATCCTGTGTTTGCCCCTGGACAATTAGCAATGGAGTAATGGAGCTCTCCTCCTTGTATGTTACTTATATAACAGACAATGTGACTGCAGATTTAGAAGACCAAGCCTGCCAGACCTATTATTTCTATTTCAGCAATGACAATTAGCACTTGTCACTGGAGACTTTGAAGAACACTGCTACCCCTCCTCTTTCTTTTCTACCTATGACGCTGCCCAATTGCACTAGAGACTGTCAAGAACTGTGCTACCCCTTCTGTTGGCGCACCTTTCTATTTTTTTGGGAAATACAATGATCTTATTTAATCCTTGTAATTACATGTTCGTATTTTCCGCTCCTTACCATGGCCCCTTTCTCCCCTTTCGTGCTGCTCACCTTAAGTAATACTCCAACCTGCTTCCAATTCCTTTACCTCTAACATCTGCCCTGCTTCTCAAGTGCCTGTCTGCAATAAATGGCCACATTTACTAGTATACACAATATTATATCTAGTCGGTATAACACATTGTATAACTTTTATTTCCCAGGTTCCTTCACCCTATGCTGGAGTTATTTCCAGTCAATAAACATCCTCTATTATATTTTATAATCCTGTTCAGCAGTGTACACATATTGATCTCATATAGCCACATATATCTCTCTAATATTTTAAATTTGCATTTGCAGACTACAACATGACACTTTTTACCAACACGGGTTGTTGCACCTGTGAACAATTTATACACTTGAACTGTTTTGAACTGTGCCGTGAACATAGAGAACTTACAGTTTTTTTTATAAGGGATAAATCATAACTGCAGTGTAAATATGCTATATCAAATTAATCCATTGATAAGTTTAGCTAAAGTGCAAAATGTGAAGACAGAAAGTCTGATGTAAATGTGTTGGAGGGCTTTGCACATTCCAGTGTGACTTCTCACACTGGAATGTGCAAAGCCCTCCAACACATTTACAGTGTCACCTGTGGCAGCTTCAAAGGGCTCTTGCTGTGAGATATATCCTGACACAAGTTAGTTTTTGGACTCCTGAATAGACTTTATGGGGCCGGTCACAGCTGGACATCCTTGCAGCCCAAGCCGCATTTTGAAGGCCTATACATGTATATAGAAATATGAGCTTCTAAGGATAATGCCTTCATAGTTCATATTTTGGGAAATCCGGGTGTCACTCCATACCGAGGAGCCGATATCACACCAGGGTTATGAACGACAGGTCGGGTGGTATCCTCGGAACAGCTAAAATCACATATCTTTGGAAAAAGTATGTCACATTGTTAAAATTTCAACATGTTTGATATCACAAGATAGACAAATTCATAAGGGATTTATTAATAATAAAATTGTTTCTGTGTGACGCTCCACAGAAAAGTTAGGTCACATAGTGGAATTCGGTAGTAAATCAGGCAACATGCAAATGGTGATTGAAAGTGTCACAGCTCACAATTCCCCAGGGGTAGAAAGAGGTGTGGAAGTGTCTTTAAAAAGTTGAAACCAGTTACAGCAGATTGTCAGACTTTTTGGGAATCAATTCACATTGATAAGCTGTCCATCTTCCAAGCCAATTTCCCTTGGCCAGAGAAGGCAATTCACGTAAGTGCTACTCTTAATATAACCCCTTTTATTTTAAACTGTTTTGCTTGTTATGTCAATCTATTAATTATTTATTCATTAATTCTTTATATCTGTATGCCCTGTAATTTTGTATATTAAACCGATAAATTTAATGTGTTGCATCCTTGATACTCTAGCAAATTCATTATCCCGTTAAGAAGAATATAGCTTGGCCAAGTTAACCCTTTGATTGCCAGCGTGTGATTTGCTGATACATTTGATTAACAAGCTTTGTGTGCTTGCATTTACATTTGTGAAATTGTCTGGAGGTGTGAAGAGATAACCCTTTACTTGCTGGTGTGGGACTTACTAGTCTGTGAATAGCTAGAAGCCTTGTGTGCCAGTGTGGGGTAGTATATTGGGGTCCTATTGCCTGTATTCAATAGATGGGGGAAAACCTGAAGTGTGTGAGGTGTGAGCACTGTTTGGGGGCGATTCAGTAGGTCTATAACCTGTGTGATAGGTAAAGAGAGACTGCGAGCTGGAATCGTGTGACCTTATACAGCAAACACCCCCAAAGTCACGGCAGCTTGGAGTGTGTTCGTGATAATCTGTGTCACTGACAACGCTGCAAAAGTGTATAATACCTTGTTTAATGTATGCTTCTAATTACCTTTTTTTAGCTGCTGCTTTTAGTTTGGGTTATTCATACATAACGAATGATTGGACTTAAATACCATGGGCTGGATTCATCTTCAGACGCAATGTAAACTCAGTTTAGATTTAAAAACAAAATGCACATAACTTGCACGTACGCTAGTATTCAAATACAAACGGCTCTCAAGATTCGTTTCCATTTGAATATGGGTATAACTACGCTTTGGCTGTATGCTACTTGGTGTATGCAGACAGACAGAACAGAGTGCAGGATAGGCACATGCATATGTGCAATATAAAGTCCCATCATAATGCATGCAAAAAAAATATTTTATAAAGTAAATTAACAATGCTTAATATTAAAATCATTACTAAAAATATATGTATATTAAAAAACGGAGTATCTATCTGCACTCCTTCTAAATGCAGCTTTAATAAATTGACACAAGGATATACACTTCCTATACAGTGAAAATTGCAAGTATGGTAAACCTTCAAGCACTCTTAGGGCTAGATTTACTAAGCTGCGGGTTTCAAAAGTGGGGATGTTGCCTATAGCAACCAATCAGATTCTAGCTTTCATTTATTTAGTACTTTCTACAATAAGACAGCTATAATCTGATTGGTTGCGATAGGCAACATCCCCACTTTTTCAAACACGCAGCTTAGTAAATCTAGCCCTTAGTGTTCTAACATATATGGAAAATACAAAAAATACTTATATTCATTGAAGATCAAATTATTCTTCGGTGGTATTCATTCTCCATGTGTGGAACCATATAGAAAAGACAAATATCAAAAAAACAACATAGCGTGATACCGTCTGAATTAAGAATATTAATAAAATATACAAACAATAGTCAAAAGACAATATGTAACTTGCTAGAAGTTCTCTTAGGATGAATTCCTGCTGAGACCCCTATTGAGAATGCACATGTTATAATATTGATAAGTGTATGGTTATAAACATAAATGCTCAGATGGTCTTCCAGGAAACCTCTTCTAAACCATAGGATATAATTTCTTGCTTCTCTCCCCTCTCGGGTATGTACTTACAAGATATCCATGATATCAGAAGCGTTGTATAAATATTTCTTTATGGTAATGATTTACAATAGATGAATGAAGAAATGTTCCAAAATATTTTGATAAAAATATATAACAACTTTTAATATAGAAAAAATAAAAAACATGCATATGAAGGACTTCCTGGGTAAAAAAAAATGGATGGATTCCTACCAGATTGCAGAGATGTTAAGCTTGGTATAAATCATTGCAAGTCCTAGGAAATTTGCAGTGTTTTCCCTTCTCAATATGGTATTCTAAGGAGGGCCTGATCAACCACTAGGCTGACCAGGCTGCAGCACTGTGGGTATTTTTTTTTTTAAAAAAATGTAAAAATGTTTTGTTTTTGTTTTTTTAATTTTTTTTTTTCCTTCATTCATTTTTTTTTTCGGGGTGGGTCGCCGCGTGGGGGGGTGGAGGGCTCGACGATCAAAAGCATTGGTGGTCAGTGGTTAGCAACACACAGCCAATTGCCAGGCTGCCTGTTGCTGTGCAGCAGACAGGAAGCAGGACATCTTCACTTCCTATCTGCTGATCTGAGGAGAGGAGCGACGCTGGCACACTACAGGTGAGTGAAGGGGGGAACTGCCCTGCATATCTATAGGGAGGGGGGGAAACTGCCCTGCATATCTATAGGGAGGGGGGGGGAACTGCCCTGCATATCTATAGGGAGGGGGGGAAACTGCCTTGCATATCTATAGGGAGGGGGGGAAACTGCCCTGCATATCTATAGGGAGGGGGGGGAAACTGCCCTGCATATCTATAGGGGGGGGGGAACTGCCCTGCACATCTATAGGGGGGGGGAAACTGCCCTGCATATCTATAGGGAGGGGGGGGGAACTGCCCTGCATATCTATAGGGAGGGGGGGAACTGCCCTGCATATCTATAGGGAGGGGGGGAACTGCCCTGCATATCTATAGGGAGGGGGGGAACTGCCCTGCATATCTATAGGGAGGGGGGGGGAACTGCCCTGCATATCTATGGGGAGGGGGGGGAACTGCCCTGCATATCTATAGGGAGGGGGGAACTGCCCTGCATATCTATAAGGAGGGGGGGAACTGCCCTGCATATCTATAAGGAGGGGGAGAACTGCCCTGCATATCTATAGGGAGGGGGAACTGCCCTGCATATCTATAGGAAGTGGGGGGGGGGAACTACCATGCATATCTATAGGGAGGGGGGGAACTACCATGCATATCTATAGGGAGGGGGGGAACTACCCTGCATATCTATAGGGAGGAGGGGAACTACACTGCTTATCTATAGAGAGGGGGGGGAACTACCCTGAATATCTATAGGGAGGGGGGGGGACTACCCTGCATATCTATAGGGAGGGAGAGGGGGGACTGTCATGCATATGTATAGGGAGGGAGAGGGGGACTGTCATACAAATCTATAGGGTGGGAGGGGGGGGGGCTGCCATGAAAATCTATAGGGAGGGAGAGAGGTTGATATGTATGAAGGAGGGCAGACGAGGGCGGCTGATATATGTGACTGGGGGAGTTTTGATGTGACGGGGGGGATAGCTAGCTAGCAGAGTGGAGGTAAGGAAAATAGCTGCAAGGGGAATGGATGCAGGGTGGGAGGTAAAGAAAATGGCTGCAGCAGGGGTTAAGGAAAATGGCTGTGGGGGGGTTGTGGTTAAGGAAAATGGCTGCAGGGGGTATTTAAAAAATAGAGCAGCTTTGGGGGGCAGAATCTCATGATTGTGTGGTGGTCACATGGGTGGTCTCAGCAATCACTAGAATACTAAATATTAGTGAGATGGGGCTGGTAGAGGTTTGTATTTGATTGACAACAAATATTCAGATATTGCTTATATATGCCTGTCCAATGGGGTACTTTTAGCTGAGTGTTTTGTTTTAACTAAAGGGCCTAATCATTCAGGGTTTGCATTATAATACATTTTTGCATTTTCAAAACAGGACGCCAACTTTCCAGAAGCCAGCGAGAGGATAACAAAGTTGCAAGAGAGAAGAGCAAGAACAGGTAAGAGACAATGGCACAATCTGTCTAAATTTGAATGCTGGAGAATACACCTGAACATTCATATTCAGGAGTGTTCCTATACACCTATATATTCGGAGGAGGGGGGCGCTGCGGCCATATTAGCCTAGGGCGGCCAGAACCCTTAATCAGGCCCTGATTCTAAGGATCCAAGTCTTGTGTCCCCATTCAGGTCCACAGGCCCAAATATCCAACATGTTTCAACCTGTGAGGTCTTTTTCAAGGATAGGGGCCTATAGGTATATTTGCTTCTTTATATACTATCTGACCTCTGAGTGAACAGGTCAGAGGTCAGGGAAACAATTGTATAAAACAAATTGTTCTAACAAAAGCCAATCCATATTACAGAGCATGTTAACAATGATAATACATTACCATGAATGAATATATACTGAAATAATAAAGAAAATAAAATGTTGGTCATCCCGATCTTAGCATCACTCTGATTTACCCGGAGGTTGTGGGGAAGGTAGCAATAATCCTTTCAAATCAATAGAAACTTGGTTTCCTTTGGTAATGTTCTTTTTTATAAAAAATATAAAGATCTATAATATAAAAGCCTAGCGGCGTGTGTTAGTCTGTGTGTTAAAAAAAAAAAAACAAGCTGCAGCGCCACCTGCTGGGCAGAGTTATACACTGACCTACTAAATGCTTAGCATTATCTATTATATATAAGTAAAAGCCTAGCGGCGTGTGTTAGTGTGTGTGTGTGTGGAAAAAACTATTTTCTCAGAAAGGGCTCATCCAGTTGACCTGAAATTTGGTATACTGACATTATTTGACAAAAAAATTAGAATAGTGAAGTCAGTTAACTTCCATCATCCACCCTCCCCCTCGTGGGAGGGGTAGTAAAGGCTAAATTTACGAGTTGCGGGGTCAAACTAATTTTCGTGAGGTGATTTTACCTCATGAACACACAATAAAAAGGGCGCTTGCATCGGGAAGTAACGCTCTTCCCCTGAGGAGGCCTGGGCTAAGCCCAAATGCATGACAAGAACATTTTTAAGACCTTAAGTAGCTTGATTTGACTAGAATGCATGAGTATCATGCACGGGTTAACTTGTCTGCTATATAAAAGCCTAGTGGCGTGTGTCTGTGTGTGAAAAAAAAAACCAAGCTGCAGCGCCACCTGCTGGGCGAAGTTATACACTGACCTACTAAATTCTTAGTGTGTGTGGAAAAAAAAACTCAGAAAGGGCTGAAATTTGCTGCAGCGCCACCTGCTGGGCGGAGTTATACACTGACCTACTAAATTCTTAGTGTGTGTGGAAAACAAACTTAGAAAGGGCTGAAATTTGGTATACCTAGATGTTTTTAATTTGTTAATTTAATTTGTTAACTGTTAAAAGTGTTTATAAAGATTTTAAAAATATATATATATTTCTTGAAGGAGAAGTGACAGTTGGGAGTGGTTGGTGGTTGCCGGGGGTGACAGAGTGAGAGGAGTGTGATACTCAGGACCACTGAGAGAGATCCCTGTGTCTGGATAGACATCTGGATAGATGTGGCGATAAAGATGAAGGATGAGGTGATGGAGAAAAATGATGAGGTGGTGACATGTGACAAAACCACGTTAAAAAAGGGCGCTTGCGTCGGGAAGTAACGCTCTTCCCCTGAGGAGGCCTGGCCTAGCCCCAAATGCATGACACCTTAAGTAGCTTGATTTGACTAGAATGCATGAGTATCATGCACAGGTTAACTTGTATATATATATATATATATATATATATATATATATATATATATATATATACGCTTTAACTTATCTTTCAAACGCTATTCCGCTGGTGGAACGCACTTCCAGTTCTGCGGTCCACCAATAGCGATACATCACTTCCGGTTTGCGGTCCAGATGACATAGCAAAATGTCATCTGGACCGCAAAAATAGAGGGACCAAATGATTTTGATTATGCATCTATAACTCAATACAGTCATCATCACAAAAGAATAGAGAAGATAATAAGAAAACATTGGAGTCTTCTGCACAAAGATAATATTTTACAATCTATATTACCTCAAAATCCAAAATGTATATACAAAAAAGTCCCAACACTTAAAGAAATATTAGTCAAAGGGCCACTTAAAATGTATAGGGAAATTAAATTAAATAAAACCAAAGTTTTCTTTCGTTGTGGTGACTGTGTAGCATGTAAATCAATTAAAACAAATTACACTAAGATGATACAATTTTCTTACAGTAATTCCATTTATAAGATCCAACAATTCATAACTTGTAATACCAAAAATGTTGTTTATGCTTTACAATGTAGTTGTGGCCTTTATTATGTGGGGAAAACTTCTAGACCCCTTAAAAAACGTATCTCTGAACATCTATTCTATGGGGAGACGTATGTGGGGTTAGACGTGTGTGATTTCTGCACTAAGTGGGATTTTCTCACAAAGTGGACGAAAATGCACAGTTAGACAACACAGCAACTAATCCTCATCTTTCTCTTCTCTTTTCATCTTCAGGTATGTTCATCCATGCTGCTACTACTACTACTCTGATCATTATTCTGTGAATTTCATCCCTGCAATCTGTGTTTAAGTATGTTCATCCATGCTGCTACTACTACTACTCTGATCATTATTCTGTGAATTTCATCCCTGCAATCTGTGTTTAAGTATGTTCATCCATGCTGCTACTACTACTACTCTGATCATTATTCTGTGAATTTCATCCCTGCAATCTGTGTTTAAGTATGTTCATCCATGCTGCTACTACTACTACTCTGATCATTATTCTGGGAATTTCATCCCTGCAATCTGTGTTTAAGTATGTTCATCCATGCTGCTACTACTACTACTCTGATCATTATTCTGTGAATTTCATCCCTGCAATCTGTGTTTAAGTATGTTCATCCATGCTGCTACTACTACTACTCTGATCATTATTCTGTGAATTTCATCCCTGCAATCTGTGTTTAAGTATGTTCATCCATGCTGCTACTACTACTACTCTGATCATTATTCTGTGAATTTCATCCCTGCAATCTGTGTTTAAGTATGTTCATCCATGCTGCTACTACTACTACTCTGATCATTATTCTGTGAATTTCATCCCTGCAATCTGTGTTTAAGTATGTTATAGGAAACTGTTATCTGTTTAAACTTAGGTTGGCACAGTCTTTTATTGCTGCCTAATTTATGATAGGTATCTGGCCTCTATCCTTTCCCACAAATGTTTTCTTTTCCTTTGATTAGCTGACCAATTAGCACATCTGTAGTGTATTCCTAAATTAGACTGACTACATCTTAGCTTCATTCTATGGGGAGACGTATGTGGGGTTAGACGTGTGTGATTTCTACATGAAGTGGGATTTTCTCACAAAGTGGACGAAAATGCACAGTTAGACAACACAGTTGGCCAAACATTTGACTACATTTGACTTGCTTTTACTCCCAGCAATAAGCAACATCTGCCACAGCCTATTTCTGCACTACTTGTCTATTTATATGGAATACTGCTAAGAGGTAATTCTTAAAATACCCTTGCTTTTTGCTTTTACCCCTTTTATCACAATGTTTCACAAATTGCTTTTCTTAGTCTCATTTCATGGCATGATCTTTAGGACTGTGTCATCTTTCACCCCTCCACCAACACACAAATTTGTTCATATTGCACCTGCATTACTCCACTCACCTCTATTTAACACCCATGAACTGTTGTCCTATTTATTATCTCTAACAAGTACAGCCTCCACCTGTCGCCAGAAAATAAAAGGCCACACATCTTACAATCCCCTTGCCTATCTTTCGCTCACTCTGCTTCTATTAGCTGGTGATATATCACCTAATCCAGGTCCCCCACACTCCTCACACACACATACATCAGAACACTACCGTTCTATAGCAAACCTCAAACACATCACCTGTCTACCCTCTCTTCCCAAGTCCTTTAAATGTGCCCTTTGGAATGCACGATCTGTTTGTAACAAACTTACCTCCGTTCATGATCTCTTCCTCTCAAAAAACCTCAACCTTCTGGCAATAACAGAAACATGGCTCATGCAATCAGACACTGCCTCACCTGCAGCACTTTCACATGGTGGCCTCCATCTCACCCACACCTCCAGACCTGAAGGCAGACAAGGAGGTGGGGTTGGACTACTTCTCTCCCCACAGTGCACATACACCGTTCTACCAAATGTCCCATCACTCACGTTCACATCTTTTGAAGTACATGCTATTCGCATTTTTAATCCATTCTCCCTACGTGTTGCGGTGATCTATCGTCCCCCTGGAGCACACCAACAATTTATTGAGGATTTCTCTGCATGGCTCCCTCACTTCTTATCTTCAGACATCCCCACCATCATCATGGGTGACTTCAACATCCCCATTGATAACCCACCTTCCAAAGCTGCTTCCAAACTACTCTCTCTAACATCCTCACTTGACCTCTCCCAGTGGATTGAATCATCTACTCATAAGGATGGCCACTGCCTTGATCTTGTTTTCTCTAGACTATGCTCAGTTTCTAATTTTATTAATACACCCTTCCCCCTCTCGGATCATCACCTTATCAGCTACACTCTCACCCCCACTGCTCTAACCTCTCTACTGTCTAACTCTACCAAGCCTCCTCATACTCGTAGAAATCTTAATTCTATTAATCTTCAACAATTTTCCACCTCTCTCCAACACCTTCTCTCCCCTATCTCTACATTCTCATCCCCTGAGATGGCAGTACCTCATTTTCACCTAACCTTAGCAACGGCCCTTGATCAAGTGGCTCCAGCGACACTTCATACTACACGTCGACTTCGATGTCAACCGTGGCACACCAAAGCAACACGAAATCTTCAAAAACTGTCCCGTAAAGCAGAACGTCACTGGCGTAAATCTCGAAGCTCTAATGACTTCTTCACATATACTTCTGTCTACCACTCCTATCGAAATGCTCTGGACACTGCAAAACAAACATACTTTCAATCTCTTATCTATGCTCAGGCTTCTAACCCCAAACGCCTTTTCAATACATTTAATCATCTTCTCAATCCTCCCACCCCGAACCCTCCATCTACTATCAGTGCTCAGGATCTTGCTTCCTACTTCAAGGACAAGATTGACAAGATCAGACTAGAAATGGTATCCTCCTCCTCAACAAGCCATCAGCTCATTTCCTTCCCACTACCCTCTGACACCCTTTCTTCATTTGACCCCACAAATGAAGAGGAAATTTCTACGCTCTTCTTATCTTCCTACTCTACCTCCTGTCCTCTTGATCCTATTCCCTCGCAAATTGGTAGATCCCTGTCTTCTGTGCTCATTTCACCTCTAACTCAAATCTGTAATCTCTCACTCTCTACTGGCATCTTTCCATCACTATACAAGCATGCAGTGATTACTCCTATTCTAAAAAAACAAAACTCCGACCCAAACTCTCTCTCAAATTACCGTCCCATCTCTCAGCTCCCTTGCCCCTCCAAGCTTCTAGAGAGACTTGCCTACACTCGCCTCACACACTTTCTTTCCGCAAACAACCTGTTGGATCCTCTTCAGTCTGGCTTTCGTTCTCAACACTCCACAGAGACTGCGCTGACCAAGGTTGTTAATGATCTGATCACTGCTAAGACTGAACGCCATTACTCTCTCCTAATTCTCCTTGATCTCTCGGCTGCATTTGACACCGTTGACCACTCTCTTCTCATACAAACGCTGCAATCCCTAGGTCTTCAAGACACAGTTCTATCCTGGTTCTCATCTTACCTCTCTAATCGCTCTTTCACTGTTAATTTCTCTGGAGCCACATCTGCTCCGCTTCCCCTATCAGTTGGAGTACCACAAGGCTCGGTGCTAGGTCCTCTGCTGTTCTCTATCTATACCGCTTCTCTTGGAAATCTAATAAGTTCCTTTGGCTTTCAGTATCATCTCTATGCGGATGATACCCAAATCTATCTATCCTCTCCTGATATCTCGACATCTGTGTTGTCCCGTGTAACTGACTGTCTTTCTGCCATTTCATCTTGGATGTCCTCTCGTCAACTCAAACTTAATCTTTCTAAAACAGAGTTAATAATATTCCCACCCGCCAACAAGAGCATACCTGACATTTCTATCTCTGTTGATAACATGACCATAAATCCCACCCCACAAGCTCGCTGCCTAGGTGTAATCCTTGATTCACGCCTATCCTTTGTTCCCCACATTGACTCTATATCTAAATCATGTTACATACATCTAAAGAACATTTCCAGAATCCGCACATATCTCACACAAGACACTGCTAAAACCTTAATTCATGCACTAATCATCTCCCGCATTGACTATTGCAATTCCCTCCTTACTGGTCTTCCCAAAAACAGACTTAAACCCCTAAAATCTATTTTGCATGCTTCGGCAAGACTGATTTTCCTTGCAAATAGCTATTCCTCTGTTGAATCACTCTGTATGTCTCTACACTGGCTGCCTGTCTTCTACCGAATCCAATATAAAATACTTTTACTAACCTACAAGGCCATCAACAAAGCTGCACCAACATACATCTCCTCTCTTGTCTCAAAATATCTCCCAACTCGGCAACTCCGTTCTGCAAAAGATCTGCGTCTCTCATCCACCCTCATTACATCCTCCCATTCCCGGTTACAGGACTTTTTTCGGGCTGCACCCACTCTATGGAACTCTCTCCCTCGCACAATAAGACTCTCCTCTGTTCTACAAACTTTCAAGCGTTCTCTGAAAACCTACCTATTCAGACAAGCTTATAATATTCCTCAATCACCATCTTAACCTCACTACCTTTAGCCTGTTACACAATTTCACACAAGACAACTACCCCCGGACCAACATTGTTGTGTGACAGGATCATTTAGCTTATGAGTCACCCTACCTTTGCAGTCTGGCTGGGCCAAGATGCAAAATGTATACTTAACCTCATGTGTCAATCTCCCATTGTCCCATAGATTGTAAGCTTGCGAGCAGGGCCTTCTCACCTCTTTGTCTGTTTTACCCAGTTTGTTTATTAGTTTATTACGTTTGTCCCCAATTGTAAAGCGCTACGGAATATGTTGGCGCTATATAAATAAATGATGATGATGATGATGATGATGATCTATATAATATTACTAAGGGTAAAGAAGCCCACTCTGTATCACTTCAGTGTAAAGAAGTACATAGTTGTTCTAGTAATAGTCAGAGTAACTTTTGGGGTATACAAACTGTGAGTTCCAATTGGAAGTATAGAGATATAGTATCCATGTTAGCTACTACCAAAATTAAATGGTTTTATAAACTGAATACTATGATTCCATATGGTTTAAACAAAGATTTTGAACTCAAATGGATTTTGTAAAAGTTTTTATAAGAGTTTTGATATGTCCTTTTCTTTTCTTTTCCCTCTCCTATCTCTTTCCTTCCCCCAATTTTTGGATTATAGGATATCAATGAAGAACAAGGAAGAGTGATAGAGATCATATGCATATGTTTTTGCATTAAATTCTTTGTATCACCATATTTATTAGTGTACATATGTATAGTTATCTGATATGGCCATTTGTCTGTTATGTATTTGTTGAAATGTCTACCTGATCCATCCTTTACACTGGTGTAATTATTAAATTTTTGCGAACCGAATACCAACTAGCTGTCATCTGGACCGCAAACCGGAAGTGACGTATCGCTATTGGTGGACTGCAAAACCGGAAGTGCGTTCCACCAGCATACACTTATCAATATTATAACAAGTGCATTCTCAGTAGGGGTCTCAGCAGGAATTCATCCTAGGTGAACCCCTAGCACATTCTTGTTAAGAAGAATTTTATCTTCAATGAATATAAGTATTTTATTGTATTTTCCATATATGTTAGAACACTAAGAGCGCTTGAAGGTTTACCATACTTTTTACTAAAAATATATGTTTAAAATGGTGGTACTCATAATCATGGCTTAGTAAAACCCAACACTACTTACCACGACTGCATTATCCCGAACCACGGATGGCTGACGCGCTGACATTCACGACTGTTGGAAAAAGTGAATTGCAATCATTTCGACTATTGAACATGCCGCCTCCTAGGAAGATGACAGTTTCCACGGCAACAGTGTCATTGCGGCTTTTAAAGGGGCAATGCAAGTACTTACGTACTGTAAAATGCTTTTAACTAACTTATTTACATTGTATAGCACGCGACTCCTTGCATCGCCTGTTTAACAGTTCAATCGTCGATGTTCAATCGTCGAAATGATTGCACTTCACTTTTTCCAAAAGCCGTGAATGTCAGCGTGTCAGCCATCCGTGGTTCGGGATCCTGTAGTTGTGGTAAGTACTGTCGGGTTTCAGTAAGCCATAATTTAGTACCGAACCCATTTAAAAAACAAGAATTTTCATTTTTTTTACGGGAAGTACATAATTCAGGATGTTTTTAATGCGGTCTATGCATAAAATGCAATTTTATAGTTTCTTTTACTTGCAAACACATGTTTTAGCATGTATACGTGTAGTCATCACTATCAGTCAGCACTTACACCTGCCCTGTAGCTGGTGCTAGTGATACAGCTAAAAAACATGTACCTAAGATGCCTGTAACTTGAATTGGCTGAAAGTACATGTGCTTGACCTTAGCAAGTCTATACTGTGCATTGCCTGTGTGCGTCCGCCCCTTTCCACCCCTATTCTGTCCCTTGAAGTCATAGCCAGTTGAAAGTGTCATTTTCGTTTGAATTGCATGCAATTGCTTTCACTAGTGTAAGTCACATTCTGGTGCATGCGCAAAGCAATTTCCCGCAATATACAGCATGCAAAGGGACTTGCGTCCCAAGACAAATTAGGCCCCATTTGTTAAGTTGGTACTTAAATTTACTTAGGCATTACTGGATGGAGTTCCTATGTACTGAATTGTCACTCTGAATCTCTAGTAAACATATGTTTTGCTGAGGGTTCACAGTTCTCAATGGTAACAGCACTATGCAAGTTGTTTGACCCTATAGCAGTGGCAGTAACCACACTTAGTTACAATTGGTCACTTGCTTTTACACTACACATTGTGTCGCTGCACACCCATTTACTAAGTTGTACTTCATAATAAAGGCCTGATAGATAGAATATCTGAATCAGAACACTGTTCACTGGCGCTCGACTAATTACTAAACTACTAAGAATACTTATTTAACACCAGGGGGTAAATGTATCAAGGTCTGATTTTTTCAGCGTGTTAAAATCACAATTTTAGTCCAAAATTTCTCAAATGTATTAAGCTGCGACTTTTACCCTGATCTTCAAAATCGCTGGTCATCTCTGGCGCTTTGCTGCGATGTCAAACACTCCCGTTGTGAGCAAAATCTGCTGTGTTGTCCTTATCTAGATGCGAGATTAGTAAACACATCACTGTTACACTGTCATGTCTATACAGCCGGAGGTCCCAACAGCGGTCAAAACTGTTAAACATAGATCAAAGTAAAAAAAAAAAAAAGCGTGGGGTCCCCCATCTATTCAATATTAACCCTAGTGCTGCCAGCCTACTGCTGGTTACGTGAAAATCGGGAGAAAATTTTGCGTGGGATCCCCTAATTTTCATATACCCAACACTAGGCAAGCCAGCCGGGGTTGGTGGCACTTGATTGTCATTATGGTCCCCCTGCCATAATCACAATCAACCCCAGGCTGTTCAGCGCTGGGCTGGATTCCCTAGGAAGTGGGGTCCGCCGAAAAAAATCGGGCAGGCCCCCCTCTAGGGACAACCAGCCCAGTGCTGAAAGCACTAGGGCTCTTCCTACAACCCTGGGCGGTGGGTGTAGGGTAATAAACGGTGATATAAGTTTAAAAAATTAAACAGACGCCATTTTTGTTTTGTGGAACTACAAATCCCAGCCAACCAGGGTGCCATAAACAGTGTGCGCATGCTGATTCTTGTATATCTACAAGCACCAGCATACCCATGGCAGCCAGGGCATGTTGGCACTTGGAGAACCACAAGTGCCAACATGCCCTGACACCCACGGCTGGCTGGGACTTGTAGTTCCGCAAACGAAAATGTTAAATAAGCCACCACACCATCATTAAAACCCACTTACTTTTAGTAAAAATATAAAACCCTAATAAAGACACTAAACACCCTCATTTATACCACATATTTTTATTAAAAATAATAAATCCCCATATACTCACCACTGATGTTTTCATCTGTTGTCAGCAGCTTTTAATCCTAAAATGGCTGTAAACCAAGTCCCAAATAAATTTGTATCCAATAGTCCGGCTTGAACAAGTCCAAAATAAATTTGTGTCCAAAAGTCCTGCTTGAAATGTCGTCTCTTCTTCTTGGGCAAAAAGCCCCCCTTCTTCCTTGAAGTCTTCTTCTCTTCAGCCAGGAGGGCCCCATATTTGTAATATCCACTCCGAGACATGCTTGCTTGAAAAAAATACGCAATGAACTTAGTTCATGCGCGAGGTCTACCCCTAATACTATAAATAGACCTCGCGCATGAACTAAGTTCATTGCGTATCAGAGAAATTCATGACCGTTCAGATCTTGCAAAAGTGTACGCTACCACGATCATGTTTTATTTTACCAAAACTGATTGCATCTGTTGATTTTGGTTTATAAAATTCCTAAATATGACAATCAACAATGGAACGATGTCGGGCAAAGGTGGAAGTGTGTATGAAATACATTTGAAAAAATGTACATTTTATGGTCTCCATAGTCTGCAAGATGAAAGCAACCTAGCTGTGTTTTTCTTATTGTTGGTGCTGGTCTGTTTGTTTGTTGAACAACTATGGATCCTAGTCTTGAAGATAGGTATTCCTAGCTTGTAGACTACATTAACATAAACATTTATATTAATAGACCTTTTTGAATAATTAAAATGGCAGCAGTATGATAGATTACACAATCTGTGTCAGAACAATTAGGACAAACTGAGAAACTATGCTGTTTTATATTTTAATTTCGCACCAAGTTGCAGCATAAGCAACAAATTTAGCATTTGGTTTTACTGACTACAGCTCAACTCGCTGTATTGGAAATGACAGTGAAAAGAGAAACTTGAAAATTCTTATAGACAAAAATGAAAAGAGGGCACAAGATCGATTATACAGGTTACGTGAGCTTACAGCAATGTCAGAGCTGATCTGTCTCTTAACAGTAACATATACAGAAAATTCCTCGCAGAAAAGAACAGTTTGTGTAAGAGACATATTAAAGCTAAATGTAATACTCCCTTACTCCTGCTAAAGTGTGTACATGTAAATTTGTTGTGTGTATATCACTTGCTTCTTCATGAGAAGTGCCTCCACCAAATCTTTTTAGTCTGGGTATGCATGATTGTGGTTTGAATGACCACCAGGGTGGCAACTTGGCGGTCCCCTGAAACCATACACACTTCGCACAACTCTGACACATGATAAGATTGTTCTTTTGTATAAAAACATTTACTTTGAAAATATATATTTTAAATAGATATACAATTAGGGAATAAATAATAATTAAAATCACAAACAATTTTATGAGGTTGAGTATTAGACTCACTATAGATATATTATTAAATTTGGATGTTATAGTATCTATATAATTCTGATATCATGCTATTTCTAATAGACTACAAGATTCTTTAATCCTAACTCACTATAAAATATCACTATGTGTAACACCTACATATAGATCATATCACACTAATTTACTTTATAATAGCCTGAAAGTAATACTAAATTAAACTCATTACTTAGAATAAATATTAACTAATTAACATTATAACACACTTAAAACTTCACAGTTCACAGTATTGATTCTTGCTATATCCCTCACTTACAGGACAGGCTGTCATTGGTGCACTTATAATTCCATTTGTAGCTGCTTCTCACTTAGTTATATGTACATTTTATTTTCTCCAGATATGTATCTGAATTCCATATCACTAACGGTAGATAATATATGACCTATATCACAGTCTCTGTAATAAATAGTTATACTGATGCTGATAATATCTTGACTGGATCTATATCACAGCCCCTGAAATAAATATTTAAACTGATGCAGGTCTTAAATCTACATCTCCCTTTCACTTCAGGTTTATGTAATAAATGGTTATGAGTTTCTCTGGTTTGCTCACAAGAAGCAGGGTTTGATTATACCAATCAGGGTCGGCGGAATGCAATAAGCAGAGAAAGCAAGGTGGGAGGGGGGGGGGGTGATTCCCTACTGTCCACTGGCCCAGCAAAAAAAAAATACTCCCTGCTCGCTGACAGCGTCAAGCGTGACGTTCTCACGTCCCGACACTTCTCAGCTAGGAGCCGCACAGAGAAGAGCACTGAAGAAAAGAAGACAGAAGATGAAGCAGAGAATAGAAGGTCATAGAAAGTTAAGCAAAGTATGGAGGGGAAGGAGGAAAGAACAGAGGGGACAGTGTGATTGTGAAGGAGGACATAGTTTGATAATGAAGAGGCGCAGTGTGATAGTGATGGGGGCACACTTTATTGATGAAGGAGGGCACAGTGTGATAATGTTGAGGCGCACAGTGGGATGGTGAAGGAGGGCATATTGTGATAGTGAAGGGCTGACAGTTTGATAATAATGGAGGGCACAGTGTGATAGTGATGGGGGCACAGTTTATTGATGAAGGAGGGCACAGTGTGATAGTGTTGAGGCGCACAGTGTGATAGTGAAGGAGGGCATAGTGTGATAGTGAAGGGCTCACATTTTGATAATGATGGAGGGCACAGTGTGATAGTGATGGGGGCACAGTTTGATAATGATGAGGGGGCACCGTGTGATAGTGATGAGGGGCACAGTTTGATAATGAAGGAGAGCACAGTTTGATAATGATGGGGGGCACTATTTGATAATGATAGAGGGCACAGTTTGATAATGATGGGGGTCACAGTGTGATAGTGAAGGGGGGCACAGTGTGATAGTGAAGGGGGCACAGTGTGATAGTGAAAGGGACACAGTGTGATAGTGAAGGGGGGCACAGTGTGATAGTAATGAGAGGCATAGTTTGATAGTGAAGAAGAGCACAGTTGATTATAAAGGAGGGCACGGTGTGATAGTGAAGGAGGTTATAGTTTGATAATGATGGAGGACACAATGTAATAATGAAGGAGGGCACAGTTTGATAATGAAGGAGAGCACAATGTGATAGTAATGAGAGGCACAGTTTGATAATGATGGAGGGCACAGTGTGATAGTAATGAGAGGCACAATGTGATAGTGATGAGGGGCACAGTGTGATAATGGAGGGCACAGTGTGATAGGGAAGGGGGCATAGTATGATAGTGATGAGGGGCACAGTTCGATAATGATGGAGGGCACAGCGTGATAATGAAGGGGGCACAGTGTCATAGTGCAGGGGGCACAGTGTGATCATGAAGAGGCACAGTATGATGAAGGAGGTCACTGGAATGAAGGGGGCACAATGTGATGATGAAGGGGCACAGTGTGTTGAAGGGAAATACAGTGTGATGAAGGGCCAAACGTATAATGAAGGAGGGTGCACAATGTGATGGTGGAAGAGGGACAGTGTGATAATGGAGGAGGGCACAGTGCGATGAAGGTGGCTACAGTGTGATGATGAAAGGGGATACAATGTGATGATGAGGCAGCACAGTGTAATTAAGGGGATACAGTGTGATGACGGGGGAAAAGTGTGATAATGAAGGAGCACAGTATGATGCAGAAGACCACTGCAATAAAGGGGGCACAGTGTAATGAAGAAGGGGGCATCTTTTTCTCTTCTATACTTCTCACCAAATTAATTTGCCAAAAATGTAACATTTTATTGCAAATAATACATATTCTTCATTTATATTATTCATATAATAATAAATGTCCGCTGTTTAATGTATTTATTTGTATCACTATCTTAATTAACGTTTATTATATGATTTGTATTAAAAGAAGAAAAGCATTATTGAATGAACAATTAGTTTATGAAAGAATAGGCCGCAAATATTTTTTTTGCAGGGATGCACCAGATATGCTAGCATCAGCCCTGATAGCAATAGCACTTATGTCACTGTTTCTTTTCCCAGAAGGTTGGGTGTTTTCTTAAAATTATGTTTCTCCTCACAGACGCATAGGCTTCATAGGTAAACCTCTTTACATTTATTTCTATCACCAGATGCTTTTTCCATCAAATACTTATCTCTACAAATACATTTTTTACATCTCATAAATATATCTGTCTTTACACAGATCTGTCTCAATTAGTTTTCTCCTCCTCGCGTAGGTCTGTCTCATCTCTCCCTCACTCTGGTGTCCAATAAAACTGTTATTCCTCGTCTTTTCACTGTAACTGACACGCTCCCTTATCAGTTCTGGTGCGATTGTGCAATATCTCTCCGGCTGCTGAGGACTGTAGGATATGTAGTCTCAGTCAATGCTGGCTTCTATACTTATTTTTACTCTCTACTCAGCAGCAGATGTTACACTAATTATTGTGCAATGCACAAAATTATGAGCGCTGTGCTTCTCAATTGTATGTAAGGCCATTATATCTTATTTATCCTTGAGCTTGTTTAAATGCAAGGTTGTCATTAATGTAAAGCCTTCAAGAAAAATTTTGTAGCTCTATATACATGTTCAAATTATTCTATTTACCTGCTTCTAGCTATCCAGATTTCGTTTGCTTACGGACTCCTCTCTAGAAGACTTTTAATATCTTCATTTACATCACTCAGCCTTCAGCTACTCCTGACCTCTACATAACTTCCAACATGCATAGCACATATGAGGGCTCAGTAATGGTTAACATGTGGCCCTCCAAGCCTTCACCTGCGGCCTCCAGCTCCTTCCTGTTTTATTGTCATATTTGTTTGTGATAGCTTGTAACACTTGTTTAAAATGCCTGCTGATATGTTTATACAGTTGTCCCTTTCTTTGATGAAATGTATTGTGTTTACTCTTAATCTCAGTAATAAGTTATGTACAACCCTTTTGAAGGTTAGAGGGCCACATAATGTGGCCCCTGAAGTATATCAGGTTGCCAATCACTGTCCTAGCAACTCACCATCAACAATGTCACAACATATCTTTAATACGACACTGTCCGAGACGCTGATATACCAGATACAAATGGATCACCAGAAGCACTCAGCTATGAAAAAGTATTGCGATGTATTGTACCTATTTTTATACAAATGTACCCAGGATGGTCATACTGTGGTTAGCATTGCAGCCTCATAACGCTGCTGCCATGGGTTAGATTCTTGCCAGGGCTCTATCTGCATGGAGTTTGTATGTTCTACCTGAGTTTGCAGAAGTTTTATGGATTAATGTATAGACTATTAAATATGCTCTGTACAACACTGTGTAATATGATGTTGCTGAATAAATAAATGATAATTTTTTTTTTACAGGAAACTAAGATCTGTGTGTCAATTTCTGAAATGATAAAGAACAGCATTTGGAGATTGCATACGCATTTGTGTTACGTTATTTGAAAACCTTTAACACTGATGCTTTACTTTTATCTCATAAGACCATGCTCTGCACTGGCCCATAAGTAGCGGCCCAGCCTTAAAGGGTGTTTTTCGGTGGAATATATATTTCACAAGATAAAAAGAGGATGTTTTAGTGTTACTTAATCAGCACTACTTTATTATTATAAATAATGAAAATAAATAATGTAACAAAAAACATAAATATGCATAAATAACCTTTGCAAAAATGCACATAATGAAAAATGTTATATACACTTACAACATATGCAAACTCAGATTGATCAGAAATCAAACATATCACTAGAAAAGAGACAAAACTGCTGCCAAATTAAATGTCTTAAAATAATGAATATTGCTCACACAGTTAACAAATCTCATCAGTGGAGAACTTTCACTGACAATTTCCAGCACATCTTGAAATTGAAAAAAAGAGATTACCTAAAAGTGAACTAGGTAATTATGCAATTCTATGTATAGATTGAGCTGCTGCAAAAAGGAGACTGCAATCCTCCTCTTAACAAAGTACAACCAAAAACCCCAAAAATTGCAGGGCTAAGAAATTACCCTTCTGTCCCAAGGCACATTCAAAACATTTGTATAAGAGAAGAGATGTTTGTGCCTTGGGAGAGATGGGACAGATGGGAAATTTCTTAGTGCTGCAATATTTTAGATTTTTGTTACATCTTGAAATGGAATTAGTTCCAAAAGGTCTGACTCTACAGACATGATTATAAATGCTTCAAGCAGGTCTTGTCTCATTGTAACTCGTAGTCTCGTCTTTATGAGTTTCAGTTTGTTGAATGCCACTTGTGTGAAAGACAAAGTCAGCAGGTATTCATTTGCCACAGAGAGATTCTCGCAAGCGGTTGAAGAAATCTGTGACAGCAGAGGAAGCAATTTTTACACGATTGCACTTTGTTTTGTCATCCTCTATATCAGCAGATACACCCCATTCATCTTCACCCGCACCACCTTCTTCTGGAGTTACCTCTTGTCTTCTTGTTACATCCAAGTGTCCTGTCAGCTTAGGAAAGAGGTTTGCAAAACTTATAAATTCACTTATAAGAGACTCTTCATTAATATACCCAATTCAGAAATGCTTTTTAGAGTGCCGTCTTCAAGAAGTTTTGGATCATTTTGAATACTTTAAAAAAATCTAAATACTGTTTAAGACAAGATGTTACTAATAAAACGTATTTAAAAAAAACATTATCTAGGAAATAGACACTCATCAAATACTGAGTGTCCAGAACCAACTGATTATTTTCAGAAAATCTCTCTGTAAGACTTGGTAAAATTTGGTCACAAATTGGTCTGTACACTTCCACACGAAAACTTTGCAGTTCATTGGTTGGACGTTCATCAACTGAGATCTCACCTCCCATTCGTTTCTTCTTGCCAACCCTTTTCACTGAGATTTCAGATTTAATCTCAAAGAAAGAGATTATTTCACAATTGGCTATAAGGTCATTCATTTTTGATGCAAAATATGTAGCCTTTTCTGTAATATTATCAAAATCAATTTTCTTTACCCGGCAATGGCATTCTCAATCATTTTCCATGCCACCATAAAGTCAACCCCAAGCATTTCAAAATTAGCTATCAATAGTTCATTGAATCCTCGACCTGATGCATCAGTATCTGGGAGAACAGAAATGTCATTTTTTTTAATTGGTAAAAAAGTGGATAATGGCGCTGGGGAGAAAGTGGCAAACATATTTACTGTTGTGCCTATATTTATACCACTCATCTGTGGACTCCATCGTCTCCATCCACTTCACCTGGCTCCCCCACATCGTTTTGCTGTACACTCACTCACGGGACCGCGACTTGCAGACTTGGTGCAGCTAAGACCATACCTGCTTGTGGGGGTTCCTGGTGAAAACCACCTGTCTGTTAGTCTCCGCGCCCGTGGGTGGCCTTAGATATGTTCAGCAGAGCCTAGGGATCAATTTCCTGTAAGCCAACTGTGACACAATGCCAAGGTTATCTGTTTCCTCCTATATCAATGATTCCCAGGGTCCTTCGAAGAGAAAAAAGGGGTTCGGCCCGTTATCTGGTGGCTCCAGCTTAGCCACGAAGAATTTGTTACCCAAAAATTCTTCTTATGGCACTGGGTCTGGGTATTCGGTTACCTCGGAAAGATCTGCAAATTCAGGGACCATTCTTGCATAGGCTGGCGGAATTTAAAGGCATGGCTTTTGTGGCCAGTCTCGGCAAATCCAAGGGGTTTGCTTCAAGAGTAATTGATATTCTCATCAAAACTAGGAGGCCAATGTCGGCTCGTATTTACCACCGCATCTGGTGTATTATATATAAAAATGCTGTAGGAATAGGGACTGCAGTTCAAAGTCGTTTCATTTTGCTAGGTTCCTTGCATTTCTACAAGATGGCTTGGATGGAGGTCCTTGATTAGGATCTTGAGAGCTTTAATTGTCAGCCCTTTCTGTGTATTTTCACAGACAGTTGACTGAGTTTCCCGATGTTAAGGATGTTCTACAGGGAGTTCTTCATATACAGCCTCCCTATGTTCCACCAACGGCTTCTTGGGATCTTAATTATTCCTTAAATATGCTGCAGGAGCCTCCGTTCGAACCGTTACAGTTAGCAAAGTTATGGTTCTTAACTTAGAAAGTGATTTTCCATCTTGCTATTGCCTCAGCTCGGAGGGTTTCTGAGCTGGTTGATTTTGTCTTGTTGTGAACCTTATCTGGTCTTTATGATGAGAGAGCTGTTCTAGGACAATTCCATCATTTCTTCCTAAGGAGGTGTCTGGTTTTTATGTAAACCAGGAAATAGTGGTTCTTGGATTCACAGAGGATCCTCAGGGATCTGGAACAGGGAACATGAGATTTTGGATGTGGTCAAGGCTTTACAAATTTATGTCAAGAGAACTGCAAAGATTCGTAGGACAGATTCTATATTTATCTTGTTTGGTTTTTCTTCTAGACGTGGATAGCCAGCGTCTAAACAATCTATTGCTAGGTGGCTTACTCTGACTATTAAGCAAGCTTATGTCAGTACTAACCGACCTGTGCCAGAGCGTATTGTTGCCATTCTACACGTTCTGTAGAGACGTGTTGGGCTGCACGGAATGGGGCCTCAGTGGATCAATTATGCAGGGCAACTAACTGGTCCTCTGTCCATACTGTCACAAAATTTTACCAATTCAATGTCTTTGCGTCTTCGGATGCCTCATTGGGCCATAGTTTTCTATGTGCTGGGGTATCAGAGCGGTCCCACCCTTCAAGGGGGCTGCTTTAGTAGGTCCCCATGGTTAAGCAGTGTTCCCCAGATGGATGAAAAAGAAAAGAGGATTTATACTTGCAATAAATCGGTTTCTCTGATTCCATCTGGGGGACACTGCGATCCTTCCCTTCTGCTTTCTTCTGTGCGTTCTTGGTTGGCCTATCTTCTTGGGGCTTTTAATCAAACTGAGTTCATGTGGGGGTTGGCAGGAGGAGGGGCCTGTCGGCAGCTTGAAAATTTAACTATATAGGTGCCAAACTCCTCCCTACCCTACTCAACCCCATGGTTAAGCAGTGTCCCCCAGATGGAATCAGAGAAACCGATTTATCGTAAGTATAAATCCTCTTGTTTGTTGGTTGATGGTGGAGCTATTAAATTTAATCGTGGGCTCTTTTAATTTAAGTTGAGGTGACGAGACCTTTAATTTAATGCTGGGGTGGTTTGGGGCTATTAATTGAATCTGGGGCTGAGTTTGGGGAGGAGGGCTCTTTAGTGAATCTGGATTGTTGTGGGAAATGGTTATATTTGTTAAACGCAAATACTATTATTTTAATGCCAGGGCTTTTTGGAGTTTTCTAAATGTCATGTACCCATTTTGTTTTCCAAATATGGCCTCCAACATTCCAGGATCTAGACAAGCAGCAACTGAGCTAAAGACACCAGCAGCCACAGGTGGTAAAAGTGACAAGAACAGGAGTCTGCCAACTGTCCTGAATCTTGTGACTATCTCGCTTAGTCAGGTTTGGTCCGACAACAAGGACAGTTGGGAGGTATGTCACTGTACTGCTAGTGAAGGTAGAGCTGCGTGCACCTAACAGTAGTGCACAGTTCTGCCTGTGTATTTGTCTAAAATGACAAACCCCCCTGTCTTAAGTGCCCCAAGCCCCCCTGAGCTTTAATCCAGCTGCGGTGATACTTTAGTGGTTCCTGTATTGATCCCATTGCCTGCCTTCTACCTTGCACTGGTCCCATTCTCAGATCACTTTGTTGAACATATGGCCATACCCATTACACTGGCAATATTTTTAATCCTGCTCCTTTGCACTTACTGTATCACCAGCAAACCCTTGGAATATTTATCCCCTTCACTTATGCCATTCCCTTCACTTATGCCATTGTCTGCCAACCCTCTCTGCACTGTTATTTCAAACCATCCTCAATCACTGGGCACATTAGGGCTCATACACAATTGTTGCAAAATAATTGTTTTGTTGCATTATGGCAAGAATTTCAGCGTTGTGATGATCGCACCTGGAAAGCCATTTATTATCAGGATAATTTGAAATGCATGTTTTGGAACGCACAGGACACACACAGACACACACACTTATTAGAGAGAGATTTGACTGGTAGTTTGTATCTCAGGGCATCAGGGAAAGATGCAACAGTGAGGTCCTCATATGCTGCTCTGACAGACTGATCAAATGCTATTGTGCCAACAAGTTTCATAATAGTTAAACTTATTAACTAAAGTCAGATATGTTTCTATGAAGGGAATATTGGAAGGATGTGTTAGTAAGCAACTAAACAAGTTGGAGACAGAGGTATAAACCAGTCACAGATAATGACAAGTGAGGCTGCAAAGGACGAATGCACTTAAAGGGCGACAGGCTTTGTAGTAAGCTGAAATCTTTCCTGAAGGGGTTAACATAGGTTTTGACCCGACCAATGTGTGCTCCAGTGGGAGGGACCTTGATTGGTAAAGAAGGCTGTACTTCCCATTTCTGCCTCATTCCACAGCACGAGATTGCATAGGGAGGACCTGAAACAGCAAAACGGATAAGTTTCCTTACTTTCCTGCTATATTTTTCTTGTTTTTGTCCTGCCTTATTTCTGTCTGTTTGCTGAAGTTGCCTGTGTTTTTGTTTTTTTTGTTTTTGTTTTTTTCCCTCTCCTTATTTTAGTTTCCCTCCTTTTCTTCCTGTTATTACACACTCTCTCCATTCACCCCCCGATCCCCCCCCCCCCTCCTTCATCAATTCTCCTCCCTCCCTCCATTGTCTTTTTCCCCGACTTCCCCCCCCTTTCCCCCCCCCCCCCGCATTTTGTCCCAGCTCTGTGAGACACAATTGCTAGGCAAACGTAGCAGGCAGACACCCCAGACAGGAGACAGCAAACAGCCATTAGTCCGCAGTGAGTTAGGGCAGGTCGAGGCGTTAGAAATAACACACGGGATCAGGCCTAGCGTGCGGGATAGAATAAAATGGGGGAAGTACGTGGACATTTATGCATTGACAGGCGAGGGCAAGAAGGCCTTGGCGGCGTCGTGCAATAAGGCAGGCATGGGGGAGGAGAAGTACCGATCCTTCCCTAGATGGGTGAATGCCTTCCCTCCATTTGGTGGGCTACCCTGGGCTTTTCCGCTCGTCGCTTTGAAGCGGGGGCGCGAAGGGATTTTCACCCGGGTTTCCCTGGGCGTAAGTCCTGATTATTGGTGTGCTGCCGGGGTTTTTCCGGGTGTTGTTTACCTTCGCCTGGGTTGCCTGCTCCCCCAATGTGTCTCCTGTCCTTATCCCTTCCTGTGGAACGGTTTCCAACACGCTGTCCTTCTCGGTGCTTTATTCTAATCCTGACCTGTCTTCAAACTTGAGATGGTATGGTTTGTTAACACTGGTTTTCTGCTTTCAGGTGATGGTGTTTCAACCATGATGGTGTGGATCATCGGTCACTCAGTCGCTTTCTGGGCCGCTGGCCATCCCAGGTCTAATGTTATCCCGAATCACAGCAGCACTGTAGTGAGATAGTTGGGCAGATGTGGCAAAGTGGGTCCTGGATCACAATGGCTCTGAGACAAAATGGTGTGGTAGTTGGGTCTTAGGTTGGCCTGATCTTAGGAGTGTTGGCGGTTCTCGGTTAGTTGGTGGCGGGCTGCGGCGTCTGTGGGGCGCAGCGGGGTAGGAAGGCACTGCGTTCAGCGGCTGATTTGTTGGCGCACAGGTAGTTGTCGTAGGTCACTGCCCCCCTTTGAGGCACCAGTAACTCCCTTTTTGGCCCATCGATGAGGAGGGTCCCTGTCCGGCTCGGTGAGGGAGGGCAGCGTGAGTTTTAAAGGGGCAGTCACTCTGACGCCAACTCAGTGCAAGTTATGATGGGATTTGTTCCCCGTGGTTGTGGACGTACGGCGGTTTGCGCCATTCCAATTGTGATATTGTGGTATCAGCTTGAGAGTTGTTTCGCAGTGCCCTTTCTCCGCCACCATAGGTTTTAGTTAAAGTTAAAATCATAATAAAAGTTCTGGCAATTTTTAATAACTTATACATGTCTCCGTGTGTTTATTTGCATGCGAAATGTTTAGAATTCTAAGGTAGATGTAAGGTTTACGGGAACATACACAGTGAGCCCTTTATGCAAAAGGATTTATGTATTTTTATAGCACAGGACTGGCAGCTTTTCCCCTGCATTCATTTAGAGATTCACTGTGTATTAAGTCATCACATCTAGGTTTTCTTAAATGTTACTACAGCCAAATTTGTTATATTATTGTTCAATCATCATCATTTCTTTATACAGCGTCACCAATTTTGCAGTGCTGTACAGAGATTATTTGTCATTCACACCAGTCCCTCTCCGATTGGCGCTTACAGTATAAATTCCCTAACACATGCATACAGACTAGGGATAATTTTTTCACTTACCCTACTAGCAAACTTGCAGTTACAAGCCATCACCGCTTTAAATTTCCCCTGCAAAGTTGCCGGCGACTTGCAGAAACCGATGTTTCATACACTTACCCCCAGGATTGTTTTAATGCATGTATTGAGACCTGTTATACTATGTGACTTTGAGGAATTTTAAGGTCCTTATGAATTTTACTCCACAAGTATTTATGTATTTTATTTTTTAATATATTTTATTAGTATTTTAGTAATAAATCTAGATACTATTTTAATCCATGCTTAGTAGTCTCCTATTTGTTTTGTTGGTTTTCTTCTAAATATTCAGGTTTCAGACCCTGTCAGTGAGAGCTGCAGCTTGGATAAACACTTATTTTAAAGGTTAAATAGCACATAATGTATTGCATTTAAAGAAACTGTTTTTTTGTTGTTGAATACACTGTGTAACGAAAAACCATTTGTGGTATCAAGGAACTGTGGTACTTTGACTGAAGGACTTTAGTAGCGGATTCAATTTGCACGCAAGGGATATATTATGACGTTGTGCATCAATTAGACACACATTTGCATATGACTAATTTTATGATGTAGCGCTAAGTTTACACCTCTGAATTGGAAAAATAATTAGTTTAGTCCAGTTGATGTTAAGGCTCAAATAAAATCGAACCATTCCACCATCTGATGCAGGTTTTTAAGAAAGTTACTGGGATTTGCCAAGAATAATAACATGTCATGCAATTTTGTTGATTCTGTCCCATATCACCAATATCTGGGTGAACTATTGATGTCAATGAGTCTATGGGCAAAACAAACAGCGTATGTGAGAACAGGCAACTTCGACGTGTACCTCTGCAGAGCAGCAGTAAACAGACAATACTTCCCAACTTTCCCATCCACGGGACAAAGCTGTCCCAATCATGATGGCGGGCAGAGCCCTTGTTATGTCTGTCTAGTCGCTATTCCCTGAAAATTGTCCAATTCGAATAGTGTGGTTCCAACTCACAATGGGATTTAATAGCAAGAAGTGAAATAGAAACAATTAATAAAATAAGTAGAGCCGATTACATATGCAGGCGCTCTGGATCCAGCATACAGTCAATCCTGAAGTCTGTGGTCAAGAAGACTGTATGGCAGTCCCAGAGCTCAGTTTGGGTCATTGCTGACAGAGCTTTGGCAAAATAATCTGCTGCAGTCTCACTATCTTTTTGTTTAGTAGTAAAGATTTTGCTCCAGTTCACTACGACTGAAAAGTATATGGCCAACTGGGAGATTATTCGTTTGATATTTTCTTGATTATCATCATCAGTTAAGGATCTATCTTCCTCCAATATACAATCCTTAATAAACTTTGGTATATCAATATTGGGAGGAATACAGGCCCTCAACACCACTCGCCAATCTTTATTAATTTTAGTTTAACGAATTTCTGACATCTGGCCAACTCTTTTCTAGGGTCTGGGAAATCAGACATAATTGAATGTAGCTCGGATCCAGTCCACGGGCAATGCATTGCTACATGTTTCATAGGAACTACACCATCTTTGTCCGCTTTCCCATTGGGAACTATTATTGTGGGGACAAGATGTAAACCTATCAAATCGCTACATTCAGGATTAATTGCTGGAATTACTGTTTCGGTACAATGAATGTTCCCTCATCTATTACTTTCTCCACTACTCTCACCAATTTCAGCAGCTGCCCCTGCTGGTGGAACCGTTCCCTTTGCTTGACTGCTTGGTGCCTCTTGCACGTTAATAGCATGGGCAATGGATGAAATAACGATGGGTTCATCATCTTCTTCAAAAACATTATCGTTAAAATAGCTTAGCACAGGATATAAATTACTTGTTTTATTTTTAACATTTTTGGTATCGGCTGTACTCCCCCCCCAACCGCATATGACGAGGGGGCATGCTTGCGCTCCCTTCTCCTTGCTTTGTAATGCTGCCTTCCGGTACGCACACGCTATCTTGCCACGTGTTCCCTTCTTGTTGCCACAGTTTCAAGCAGTCATTGTTTTTAATTCTATTTTTCAGTGATTTAATCAAACATATTTTATCTCTAACAGTACTTAATACCTCTGAATCGAAACTACCAACCTTGAGAAAGGGTTTCACACATTCCCTGGTCATCTTGACCCATTTAATGCAGTACGCCATTGCATAGGCACCATATTTCACACGCATAAGATATCTAGCCAAACCAATCCATAAGCAGCACCTCATCGACCATCTCTAGCATTTGCTTAGCACCCATGTGAAAATGGACTTTTCCAATGCTTCGCAGCAAACAACTACCACTAGAGATTTTTATTGGCCGTGGACGAATTTACACAAGCTGCGCCCACTCACTTTGTCTCAATCGTGTACAACTGAACAACACCCACGATTTTTAGCGCACCCAGCGTACCCTAACACAGAAACTGGGAAAACAATAATATCAACTTTGCAATATCCTGCCTTTCCATCACACCTGCTGAGTATTTTACAACTGGTATTTGCTAAAACCAGCCTTGCCAGCGTATTTCCTCCCACAACTCCCAAATCACAATCACGGTTGCACGCTTAACCATGTGGTCCGTTCCCACCGCTTAGAGATACTATCAATAAACTTTGCGATTAACTCTGTAACGAAAAACCCTTGTTTTCGTTTCCAGTATACCTATCCTGTATACCAATCCTCAGCTGTCCTACCTGTCTCATCAAAAAGCAACTGACATTCCCTGTCTCTTTCAAAAGTAAATCAACTTTCTCTTCACAACCACACAATTCACATACATATACACCTTTGTTTTCTGCGCAGAAAAATACTTTCACAAATAATTGTAATAACTTTTCAGAGGCTTTAACAATTGATTACACTATAAATACAACAGGACTATCTATCAAAACGACTGATTAAACATGTGGCAACAATACAGGAAGTATGCATACGCTATGCAAAATAAATCACATTAAATCGCACAGTGACAATAAAAAGAAACAGTTTTTCTTTCTTGTCCCAAGGTTCTAATCAGCACTCCTTGGATTACACAAAAACAGACATTCGGTTTCACAACAAAGAATGATAACCAGGCCTCGAACACATTGCGTTCTTACCCGTATATGACGCGTCTTCACCCTTTGTTGCTATGTCTGTCCTAGTCGTTATGCACTGAAAATTGTCCAATCTGAATAGTGTGGTTCCAACTCACAAAGTGATTTAATAGCAAGAAGTAAGAGTAACAGTTAATAAAATAAGTACAGCCGATTACATACGCAGGCGCTCTGGATCCAGCATACTCATTCAATCCTGAAGTCTGTGGTCAAGAAGACTGTATGATAGTCCCAGAGCTCAGATTATATACAGTTGGTGTTACATTGAAAACAGTAGAGATGATTTGGCACGTTTCCATTGGTTCAGGCTTCAGGTCAGTCTGGTATAATGCAGAACAGTTCATACGATGCTCTCCAAGGATGTGGGTCAGCTCTCGAGCAGCTGCATGTGTATCTTTCCAATGAAAAGCTGGTTCAAACTAGGGATGTGCACTGGCCACTTTTGGTGTCTCGTGTTTTGTGTTTTGGATTCGGATTTGCTTGAGGTTTTGTGTTCGGATTTGTTTCGCAAAACACTTGACGAAAGGTTTTGGTTCGGATTTAAGGTTTTGGATTCGGATTTTTTTTGAAAAAAACATAAAAAGTGTTAAAAATAAGTTTTTTGGTTTATTTTCACTCCTATGCTATTATTAACCTCAATAACATTCAATAACAATCATTTCCACTAATTCCCAGTCTATTCTGAACACCTCACACCTCACAATATTGTTTTTAGTTCAAAACGTTTCACTGAGGTAGCTTTCTGGACTGCATAGTGCAGTGGTCCCAGTACACAATTTGGTACCGGGGCCACAATACCTCCGCCTTCAAATGGTCTGAATTCCACTGCACAGCTGCCTGTTCCTACATCCTCTGCAGCATATACAGAGTGTAGTTCGAGCGTGTCAATACCTCTTGTTTTTGATGATGACAGGTCATTTTCATTAATTTATGATTTGGCAGCAACAGTCAACATTGTTTAATATCTGATACGCCTCTATCTGGACTGCATAGTGAAGTGGCCCCGGTACCCAATTTGGTACCGGGCCACAATACCTCCTCCAACTTTCAAGTGTAGTATTTATAATCTATAAAAACTACAGTAGTTATAGCACGTCAATAACTCTTGTTTTAGACGACCATGGTACAGAGCATTCATCATTGAGATCCCATCAAGTATGTGAAAGACAGACAGGGTCGAAGTGTTATTTGTTGACTTTGTTAACCCAAAAATTGTCGCTGTTGCAAATATTCGTGCAATGAAGAGTGACTTTTTCTATTAAAGGCTCAAGCTTTCAAGTGTAGTGTTTCTAACTTATAAACACCACAGTAGTTCAAGCACGTCAATACCTCTTGTGTTAGACGACCATGGTACAGAGCATTCATCATTGAGATCCCATCAAGTATGTGAAAGACAGACAGGGTCGAAGTGTTATTTGTTGACTTTGTTAACCCAAAAATTGTCGCTGTTGCAAATATTCGTGCAATGAAGAGTGACTTTTTCTATTAAAGGCTCAAGCTTTCAAGTGTAGTGTTTCTAACTTATAAACACCACAGTAGTTCAAGCACGTCAATACCTCTTGTTTTAGACGACCATGGTACAGAGCATTCATCATTGAGATCCCATCAAGTATGTGAAAGACAGACAGGGTCGAAGTGTTATTTGTTGACTTCGTTAACCCAAAAATTGTCACTGTTGCAAATATTCGTGCAATGAAGAGTGACTTTTTCTATTAAAGGCTCAAGCTTTCAAGTGTAGTGTTTCTAACTTATAAACACTACAGTAGTTCAAGCATGTCAATACCTCTTTTTTTTATTATGACAGGGCATTTTACTTTTGGTTTAATTTGTTGAATTTGTTTTAATTTTGTTTTACTTTGTGCTCATGGCAAACAACTGTTGAATGGTCACATAATGGCAATAAAAGAGTTGCAAGATGGAATTGTCCTTGGGCCCTCCCACCCACCCTTATGTTGTTGAAATAGGAAATGCACACTTTTACAAACCAATCATTTCAGCGACAGGGCCTACCAAACAACTGTGCCTGAAATGATTGGTTTGTTTGGACCCCCACACCAAAAAAGCTATTCATCTCTCCCTGTACAAAGTAAACAGGCTCTACTGAGGCAAGATGTCGTCCTCATCCTCAACCTCTGATTCCTCTCCCCCTACAGTGTGTACTTCCTCCTCCTCACACATTATCAATTTGTCCCCGCTGGACTCCACAACCACAGGTCCCTCTGTACTATCTGGAGGGCAGTGCTGTACTTCATTGAGTATTTGATAATTCATTTTTATGAACATCATTTTTTCAACGTTCTGAGGAAGCAACCTCCTTCGCCGCTCACTGACCAGGTTCCCCGCTGCACTAAAAACTCTTTCCGAGTACACACTGGAGGGGGGACAACTCAGGTAAAATAGAGCCAGTTTGTACAGGGGCTTCCAAACTGGCTTTTTTTCCTGCCAGTAACAATATGGACTGTCTGACATGTCTATTTGGATGGTGTCAGCAAAATAATCCTCCACCATTTTTTCTGAATCAGTGAACTTTGTAATAGTAGTACCACTTGACTTATACTGCTGAATCAGTGAACTTTGTAATAGCATTACCACTGGACTTATACTGCTGAATCAGTGAACTTTGTAATATATCAGTACCACTGGACTTATACTGCTGAATCAGTGAACTTTGTAATATAGCAGTACCACTGGACTTATACTGCTGAATCAGTGAACTTTGTAATATATCAGTACCACTGGACTTATACTGCTGAATCAGTGAACTTTGTAATATATCAGTACCACTGGACTTATACTGCTGAATCAGTGAACTTTGATATATATTAGTACCACTGGACTTATACTGCTGAATCAGTGAACTTTGTAATATAGCAGTACCACTGGACTTATACTGCTGAATCAGACAACTTTAATATATATTAGTACCACTGGACTTATACTGCTGAATCAGTGAACTTTGTAATATAGCAGTACCACTGGACTTATACTGCAGAATCAGTGAACTTTGTAATATAGCAGTACCAATGGACTTATACTGCAGGATTGTTTTGGGATATTTTTTTTTTTTTTTAATAATTACTTTTTTTGTAATTTTTTTTATAACTTTTTTTGAAATTTTTTATAATTTGGGAATAATGGGGAAATAACAATGCCCTTAGAAGGACAGAGCACAGGACACAGCACCACTGGACTGAACAGGACACAGCACAGGACCCAGCAGCACCACTGAACTCAGAAGGACAGAGCACAGGACACAGCACCACTGGACTGAACATGACACAGCACAGGACCCAGCAGCACCACTGAACTCAGAAGGACAGAGCACAGGACACAGCACCACTGGACTGAGCAGAACACAGCACAGCACAGCACAGCACAGAAATGAACTAAACAACTAGGGATGAGCGCGCTCGGATTTCTGAAATCCGAGCCCACCCGAACGTTGCGGATCCGAGTCGGATCCGAGACAGATCCGGGTATTGGCGCCAAATTCAAAAGTGAAACTGAGGCTCTGACTCATAATCCCGTTGTCGGATCTCGCGATACTCGGATCCTATAAATTCCCCGCTAGTCGCCGCCATCTTCACTCGGGCATTGATCAGGGTAGAGGGAGGGTGTGTTAGGTGGTCCTCTGTGCTGTTTAGTTCTGTGCTGTTTAGTGCTGTGCTGTTTAGTGCTGTGCTGTTTAGTGCTGTGCTGTGCTGTGCTGTGCTGTGTTCTGCAGTATCAGTCCAGTGGTGCTGTGTGCTGTGCTCTGTCCTTCTGAGGTCAGTGGTGCTGCTGGGTCCTGTGCTGTGTCCTGTTCAGTCCAGTGGTGCTGTGTCCTGTGCTCTGTGCTTCTAAGGGCATAGTTATTTCCCCAATATTCCCCTGTGTTTAAAAAAATAAAAAAAAGTTTTTTTTATAAAATACCAAAAACTACTTTAATATTTTTTAATTACCACAAAATTTTCACAACCAATCCTGCAGTATAAGCCCATTGGTACTGCAATATTACCAAGTTCACACATTCAGCAGTAAAAGTCCAGTGGTACTGCAATATTACAAAGTTTACACATTCTGCAGTATCAGTCCAGTGGTGCTGTGTCCTGTGCTCTGTCCTGCTGAGTTCCGTAGTGCTGCTGGGTCCTGTGCCGTGTCCTGTTCAGTCCAGTGGTGCTGTGTCCTGTGCTCTGTGCTTCTAAGGGCATAGTTATTTCCCCATTATTCCCAAGTTTGTAAAAAATAAAAAAAAAGTAAAAAAAAATAAAAAAATTAAAAAAAAAAAAAAATATATAATAATTATAACCAAATTTGCAAAACCAATCCAGCATTATAAGTCCATTGGTACTGCAATATTACCAAGTTCACACATTCAGCAGTAAAAGTCCAGTGGTACTGCAATATTACAAAGTTTACACATTCTGCAGTATCAGTCCAGTGGTGCTGTGTCCTGTGCTCTGTCCTGCTGAGTTCCGTAGTGCTGCTGGGTCCTGTGCCGTGTCCTGTTCAGTCCAGTGGTGCTGTGTCCTGTGCTCTGTGCTTCTAAGGGCATAGTTATTTCCCCATTATTCCCAAGTTTGTAAAAAATAAAAAAAAGTAAAAAAAAATAAAAAATTAAAAAAAAAAAAAATATATATAATAATTATAACCAAATTTGCAAAACCAATCCAGCATTATAAGTCCATTGGTACTGCAATATTACCAAGTTCACACATTCAGCAGTAAAAGTCCAGTGGTACTGCAATATTACAAAGTTTACACATTCTGCAGTATCAGTCCAGTGGTGCTGTGTCCTGTGCTCTGTCCTGCTGAGTTCCGTAGTGCTGCTGGGTCCTGTGCCGTGTCCTGTTCAGTCCAGTGGTGCTGTGTCCTGTGCTCTGTGCTTCTAAGGGCATAGTTATTTCCCCATTATTCCCAAGTTTGTAAAAAATAAAAAAAAAGTAAAAAAAAATAAAAAATTTAAAAAAAAAAAAATATATATAATAATTATAACCAAATTTGCAAAAACCAATCCAGCATTATAAGTCCATTGGTACTGCAATATTACCAAGTTCACACATTCTGCAGTATCTTGTGCTACATATAATGGAGACCAAAATTTGGAGGATAAAGTAGGGAAAGATCAAGACCCACTTCCTCCTAATGCTGAAGCTGCTGCCACTAGTCATGACATAGACGATGAAATGCCATCAACGTCGTCTTCCAAGCCCGATGCCCAATCTCGTAGTACCGGGCATGTAAAATCCAAAAAGCCCAAGTTAAGAAAAAGTAGCAAAAAGAGAAACTTAAAATCATCTGAGGAGAAACGTAAAGTTGCCAATATGCCATTTACGACACGGAGTGGCAAGGAACGGCTTAGGCCCTGGCCCGTGTTCATGACTAGTGGTTCAGCTTCACCCACGGATCTTAGCCCTCCTCCTCCTCCCCCCCCCTACAAAAAATTGAAGAGAGTTATGCTGTCAGCAACAAAACAGCAAACAACTCTGCCTTCTAAAGAGAAATTATCACAAATCCCCAAGGCGAGTCCAAGCGTGTTGGTGGTTGTCAAGCCTGACCTTCCCATCACTGTACGGGAAGAGGTGGCTCGGGAGGAGGCTATTGATGATGTAGCTGGCGCTGTGGAGGAACTTGATGATGAGGATGGTGATGTGGTTATTGTAAATGAGGCACCAGGGGGGGAAACAGCTGATGTCCATGGGATGAAAAAGCCCATCGTCATGCCTGGTCAGAAGACAAAAAATGCACCTCTTCGGTCTGGAGTTATTTTTATCCAAATCCAGACAACCAATGTATGGCAATATGTAGCTTATGTAAAGCTCAAATAAGCAGGGGTAAGGATCTTGCCCACCTAGGAACATCCTCCCTTATACGTCACCTGAATAACCTTCATAGTTCAGTGGTTAGTTCAGGAACTGGGGCTAGGACCCTCATCGGTACAGGGACACCTAAATCCCGTGGTCCAGTTGGATACACACCAGCAACACCCTCCTCGTCAACTTCCTCCACAATCTCCATCAGATTCAGTCCTGCAGCCCAAGTCACCAGCCAGACTGAGTCCTCCTCAATACGGGATTCATCCGAGGAATCCTGCAGCGGTACGCCTACTACTGCCACTGCTGCTGTTGCTGCTGTTAGTCGGTCATCTTCCCAGAGGGGAAGTCGTAAGACCGCTAAGTCTTTCACCAAACAATTGACCGTCCAACAGTCGTTTGCCATGACCACCAAATACGATAGTAGTCACCCTATTGCAAAGCGTATAACTGCGGCTGTAACTGCAATGTTGGTGTTAGACGTGCGCCCGGTGTCCGCCATCAGTGGAGTGGGATTTAGAGGGTTGATGGAGGTATTGTGGCCCCGGTATCAAGTTGGGTACCGGGGCCACCCCACTACGCAGTCCAGATACTTGTTTGGTGGAATTCTGACACGTGGAGGGTGTATTTATTTTATTGTGGCCCCGGTATCAAGTTGGGTACCGGGGCCACCCCACTACGCAGTCCAGATACTTGTTTGGTGGAATTCTGACACGTGGAGGGTGTATTTATTTTATTGTGGCCCCGGTATCAAGTTGGGTACCGGGGCCACCCCACTACGCAGTCCAGATACTTGTTTGGTGGAATTCTGACACGTGGAGGGTGTATTTATTTTATTGTGGCCCCGGTATCAAGTTGGGTACCGGGGCCACCCCACTACGCAGTCCAGATACTTGTTTGGTGGAATTCTGACACGTGGAGGGTGTATTTATTTTATTGTGGCCCCGGTACCAAATTGTGTACCGGGGCCACCACACTACGCAGTCAAGATAGATAGATGCGTATCATAGATAAAGTACATTCAGTGGTGTGGGGCAAATTGAAAAATATTCAAAATGCACTGACATTATCAAAAACAAGAGGTTGTCACATGCTAAAACTCCAACATGTATATGATGGAGAGGATGGAGGAGCAGCCGTATGTGTAGTGTAATGCAGACCTGTTGAAGGTTTTTTATATATTTTATTGTGGTGCCCAGTGCCCACTCCTCTACGCAGTCCAGGTACATTTATTGGTGCGAATCAAACAAGTTGATGGTTTTCTTATTATATATATTGTGGTGACCCACTCCTCTACGCAGTCCAGGTACATTTATTGGTGCGATTCATAAAAGTTCAGGGTTTTTAAGATATTGTGGTGACCCACTCCTCTACGCAGTCCAGGTACATTTATTGGTGCGATTCATAAAAGTTCAGGGTTTTTAATATATTGTGGTGACCCACTCCTCTACGCAGTCCAGGTACATTTATTGGTGCGAATCAAACAAGTTGATGGTTTTCTTATTATATATATTGTGGTGACCCACTCCTCTACGCAGTCCAGGTACATTTATTGGTGCGATTCATAAAAGTTCAGGGTTTTTAAGATATTGTGGTGACCCACTCCTCTACGCAGTCCAGGTACATTTATTGGTGCGATTCATAAAAGTTCAGGGTTTTTAATATATTGTGGTGACCCACTCCTCTACGCAGTCCAGGTACATTTATTGGTGCGAATCAAACCAGTTGATGGTTTTCTTATTATATATATTGTGGTGACCCACTCCTCTACGCAGTCCAGGTACATTTATTGGTGCGATTCATAAAAGTTCAGGGTTTTTAATATATTGTGGTGACCCACTCCTCTACGCAGTCCAGGTACAATTATTGGTGCGAATCATAAAAGTTCAGGGTTTTTAATATATATTGTGGTGACCCACTCCTCTACGCAGTCCAGAAAGATACCTTGTTGCAACGTTTTGGACTAATAACTATATTGTGAGGTGTTCAGAATACACTGTAAATTAGTGGAAATGCTTGTTATTGAATGTTATTGAGGTTAATAATAGCCTAGGAGTGAAAATAAGCCCAAAAACTTGATTTTTAAACTTTTTATGTTTTTTTCAAAAAAAATCCGAATCCAATACCTTAAATCCGAACCGAGACCTTTCGTCAAGTGTTTTGCGAGACAAATCCGAACCTCAAAAATAACGAAAATCCGGATCCAAAACACAAAACACGAGACCTCAAAAGTCGCCGGTGCACATCCCTATAAACAACACGAGATATAGCAGGACAGAGGACCACCTAACACAACCTCCCTCTACCCTGATCAATGCCCGAATGAAGATGGCGGCGACTAGCGGGGAATTTATAGGATCCAAGTATCGCGATATCCGACAGCGGGATTATGACTCAGAGCCTCGCTTTCAGTTTTGCAATTGGCGGGAATACCCGGATCTGTCTCGGATCCGGCTCAGATCCGCAACGTTCGGGTGGGCTCGGATTTCAGAAATCCGAGTGCGCTCATCTCTAGTTCAAACTGGTCTATTTGGATTACACACACAATACCATACTGATCATTAATTCCCTATCATCCATAACTTGTATACACAAGGTGCGATCTCTTGGCCGATAGGAACGGATGTCTGAGGATAAATAAGGGATATATGTTCCCTGTATCCTGAACCTTTGATCTCACTAAAATGCATTTAACATTATTATATTTAACTATAAACTCTATTAAATTTGGTTATAAACGACTGTGTGTTGGAACTATTTTAAGGTGAACTATTTACAAGTGTATGTGTAAGTGTACATGAGTGTAGAAGTGTTCACATGTGGTGTGGTTAAATATGCCCTTCTACGCCGTAGCATGCTATTTGCATATTTTCAGACAAGCAGATGGATAGATATTTGAAACGACTACATCCAATTACTTGACTTCGACACCCTTAAATCAGGGTGGTTGGGAGTTATGCACTTATACATGGTATACATAACAATTTGAAACTGGTATACATTTACACTTACCCTTAAAGGACACCATTTAACACTATTATCCTGAAACTGCTGCCTTTCTCAAGCAATAGAGAAGGTGCACAATGAAGCAATGCAAACGTTTGGCCATATGTGGCAATCTGTCCAATCAAGTATTAACGGTTGCATCTACTCAATAGCATGGAAGTACCAGTAGATTAGTAAATACAAATTGAAGCTGACTGGTGAGTATTGTATTGAAGATGTAAATCTAGCCCGGCACCTCTACTAAACTGATATTTATGGTTCTGAGAAGGGAATAGAAAAATGTACTTTAAATTAGGCATTCCCTTTTTAATGATTTCCAAATATGGATGGATTTTGTTATTTTTTCAAGTGGGCAACAGAAAAAAAATTATCCCTGACTTCTGGGATCATTGGAATGTTCAATGAATTTTATTTCTGGCAGATAGTAGACTGGGGGGACTGATTTATGAACATAAAAGGTCTGATTCATTAAGGAAAGTAAGGCAAAAATATAAGTAAGTTTTCTCCTGGACAAACCATGTTGCAATACAAGGGATGCAAATTAGTTTATTTTTTGCACATAAGTTAAATACTGTCTGTTTTTCATGTAGCACACAAATACTTGATAGATTATTTGTGCACTGAAATTTAAATTTGATCTAGGACATGCCCTACAGCAACTACAAATCTGTCCTCTCATTTTAAGTGTACCTCCCCCTCTAATACAACATGAGTTTGCAAGGTTCAAAGTTACTCATTTTATTTTTGCTCTCTTTTCCTTAATGAATCAGGCCCAAAAGTCTAACTATCTCTGCAAGAGGGATGAGGACATTCTACGACATGGAGAGAACTAGATTTGGTAAACTTCCACCTTCCTAGATGGCTGACGGGCTTTGGGCAGTCATGGCTCATTACACTAATCATTTTCACAATTCTGCATACGCATAGATCTTCTTTTAGTACAACTCTGAGGATCCCACCTTAACCCCCTATCATTCAGCCGCCCCTCCTTTTTTTCTTTTTCTCCCCCTTCCAACTCTTTGCTTTCTGAGAAAATATGAAGATTTTGTGTTTGTTTTTTATTTTATTACAATTGCCTACCATGTTTGTACATGCAAATTTTGTATTCTTATATAATCTTCAATAAAATACAGATTAAACAAAAACAAATATAAGTATAAGTATACATTTTTTATCACTGCTTATTGCAGCAATAAAAAATCATTTGTCATCTGCATTTATAAAAAAAACGTTGCAGAGGTAGCTGAGGTGGGGGGATCTTTTTTTATTTTTATTTTAATAACACATGGTTTTAAATGATGTCTAAACATTACTGCATTAAAAACAGTTTATTCTAGGGGTACAATTTTTTAATGTTTTTGCTTTGTTCTTGTTTGTTCTGATTTCCAGAAATCCCCGGGGTGGTACAAGTACCATCAAGATACTAGTTAAATAAGCTCCCCAATGTATAATAAAGGGAAGATTTCACCTGCACCACCTAATGTCTGTGGGGCCATGCCCCTTTATCCTTTCATAAGCAAAGGCCTGGGAAAGGGAAAGAAAGATATGTCACCCTGAAGCATTTCACCCAAAAATATATTTGTCTGCTCCTAAACTTTGTACTGTCTTTCTGACACCTGAATCCTGATCTCAATTCTTTAATTAATAGACAACAAGCAGGGGAAGGCTGGCAAATTTTAGTCTGGGGGGCAAGACCTGACTCAGCAGCCTATTCGGAACATTTTAAAGGGAAAAAAATGCAAGTTACCCAGTGACCCAGCCGAAGGCAGCCCACTATTGGACTGGCCCGGGGGGCAGATGCCCCCCTGCCCCCTAGCCAAGCCTTCCCCTGACAACAAGCCTTTTACAAGAACTAAATAATTGAGCCCAGGATGAAACTACCAGAAAGTTATGTTGATGTTTCTGTTGTAAACATAGTTTTTGTAGTAGAATAAAACATGTTATTATGAAAAATGTTTTCTAGATGAGTATTTCCAAAATTTTCAATTTACCCATGTTCTCCAGTAGTAGGCAGTGCACTATGAACACAGTCCTAGGAAGCACTTCAGATTCGAATATGTTAAATGATCTGGAAACGAGTTATATGACCACTTAATCTAGCCATAAATTCCACTTCATTTGATTACAATCGTTAGTTTTTTCTATGTGATGTTCCTCTATGACTAGCATTCACATTACTGAATATCAAGTTCCAAGCAATATATCTCATTTCCAAGATTCTGGGGTCTGTTCATTATTTCTTCTGCCTCAGTTAATGACAGTCAACCAATTCTACAAAATTAGCTTGCTGGACACTGCCGAAATTAAAGTTAAAATGATAACTGTGTGACATTTTAATAAAATTTAAGCAAAAGACAGAATAGTGCTTACTGTGAAGTATTTACCCCCTGCCCGCAGAAGCCATTTCCAAGTACTTTCTAATAACACAAATTTTCTCTATTGCAAATATTTAGAATGCTCATGTGGTGCTCATAAGATTTTCTACTTGACTTGCACATTAACTCTGTGGATCCTGATGTCCTTTTAGAACGCTGTCTTTTTACTTATGGAAAAGGGTTTCCTCATCAGCCAAATCAATTGATTTTTTTTATCCTTGTATCAAGCCTAAATAGCCTGTAGCTATTGACAGAAGAGGCTAATAAATGAATACCCACGCTTTTTAATCTTACAAATTGTCCATTGTTCTTTTTATGAAGATATTAACATAAAATAGGTTACCAGCTCTCCAGGTATAAAAGGGATTTTGGGTTATTTTGATGCATTAAACTTATAAAATATAAATGTAGATCTATTTGTATTTATAGGTTTTATTGAATATTTATATTACTTCTGTAACATTTAAGATCATCAGGTATTTTATGTTAACTAAAATATGTTTTTGCAATTCTACATGGTTTGGAATTTGATGATTGTGCACAAGCCCTGTAGGATTTATTTAATTCATAAATTTTTGTTGCTTTTTTGTTTTGGTGCTAGTTATCACATCAAAAATAGTCTGGTAAAATAAAGTATTTATTGGAATATGCTTGCAAATCATCAACAGAGATGAATTATACTCTTCCAGTTCAATTTGATCCATGATATTGAATCAATTAATTTTCTTTTGGATGAATTGATTCACAGATAATGTTGGTTAGTAAAATACATTTTAAATGGCAAACACGTTTTTATAATGTATAATTTCTACCATCAGATGACCCTTTTAATTTAACAAACTCCAAGTTCACAGGAGGTCAACGCCCCCACCTGACCGAAGAGGAGCGGTGGCACAGAAGAACTAATTAATGATGTCTTTACTGTGCCAGTAATATACACTTTTTACAAGACTGTCTGCAGAACGTGACAGCCTACAGAACCGCCTTCTGTTTATTCCCCTCCTCATTCTGGATTTGTTTGTGCATCACCTCCCGTTCCCACATTACAGCCTGTTTTGCTCCCTGGGTTGGTGCCTAGCCTGCCAGGTCCAGCTGCCTGTCCTATAGCACCAGTTCCAGCCGCCCATCCTGTGGCACCAGATCCAGCCGCCCATCATGTGGTGCCAGTTCCAGCAGCATATCTTGAGGTGACAGTTTCTGTTGCCTCTCCAGAAGTGCCAGTCTCTGCAGCCTGTCTTGAGGTGCCAGTTTCAGCTGCCAGTCCAGAGATGCCAGTTACAGGTGCCAGTCCAGAGGTGCCAGTTCTGGCTGCTTGTCTTGAGGTGCCGGTTTTGGCTGCTTGTCTCAAGGTGCCAGTTTCGGCCACCAGTCTGGAGGTGTCTGTCCCGAGGTGCCAGGACTGTCGCCTATCCTGAGGTGCCAGCTCCTGTCACCTGTCCTGAGGTGCCAGTTCCTGTCGCCTGTCCTGAGGTGCCAGTTCCTGTCACCTGTCCTGAGGTGTCAGCTCCTGTTGCCTGTCCTTAGGTGCCAGCTCCTGTCGTCTGTCCTTTGGTGCCAGCTCCTGTCGTCTGTCCTGAGGTGCTAACTCATGTCACCTATCCTGAGGTGCCATACTCTGCTTCCAGTTCCAAGTTGCCATCCAGTTTGGAGGTGCCAGCCAGTTATGTCCAGTCCGAGGCTTCTCCCAGCGCTGTCCGGTTTAAGATTTCTTCCAGTGCAGTCCGGTCTTCCAAGTGTTCCCAGTCCGAGGCGTCTCTTGCCGAGGGTCTCCAGTCCAAGCCGTCTCTTGCCGAGGGTCTCCAGTCCCAGCTGTCACCTACTTTTGATGGGGACCTTTTTCAACTTAGTGCCCTTCTGCAGTTTTGTTCTTCATATTTTTCCTCCGTACCTAGCCTTGTCAACAATCCAAAAAGGCAGGTACTGTTTGTTATCAAATTTTAGAGGAGAAGCCTTGAAATGGGCAAACCCCTTTATCGAGACTAAGTATCCCATTGTGTCTGATTTACAACTCTTTACTGAAGCAGTGATCGGGAAGTTTGTGCCATCCCTAGCAAAGCCAACATGCGGGTCATCAGTACAGTCGGTAATATCTGCTATCACCTCGGTCCAAAAATTACCACTGTTCTCCACCCAATTGGTTCAGGCACCAAATCCTGTAAAAGGAGAGGACGTAGGAAGAAAGGAGGGCCTGCGTTGCCTCAACTTCACTCTGGTATGATTTCTTTCGCATTTCCGTCATTGTGGACTATGATTCTAATTAATTTAACCACTTTTGGTAATGCGGGCATCTGGAATCCACCCTAAAGGGGGGGGGGGGTACTGTCAGGATCTGCCTGCAGCCATCTGCATTGCATGCTGCTTACTGGCAGCTCCTGTCTCTGGACTTGTTTTATTATGTTTATCTGGCAGTACTCTAATTCATCAGAGGTGCTGCTATTGTGCGTTATCCTTCTCACTACTAGGGGTTAACCTGTTGGGCTAATCTTCTCTTACACCTGGTGGTTCCCTACTTATACCTGCCTCCCCTCTATTTCCTGGGCTGGTCATTGTTGTTTTGTTGCCCTTCCTATGGTTTTGTTCTCCTGCTGCTCCTGTGCCCTCGGGTCCTCACATTTTCCTGTTAATACACTTCTTCGGATCTCTCTCCACTTTCCTTGCTACCTCTGTCTGCGGTAGTCCTTGCAACCAGAATTTAGCCTTATCAGAAATGCCTGTGCACTTTCAACTATATTTATTTGTATTTTCTAAGCAATAAACACCTTATGCTTTATCACATCCCGAACTCCATAGCTGTGATTTACTTTGAAGCGTGATATAAGGGGAGAGAACAAGAGGAGGAAAAGGGAGAAGGAAAACAAGGAAGGTAGGGTATGTTATAAAAGGGAAGATAAGCAGGAGGAGGAAAAGATGGAAGATGTTCAATAGAAGAGATCGAGTTCGCTAAACATTTATGTAGCCATCAGGGGAAAAGAGCAGAAACATAAGGAGTGAAATAATCACACCGAGACTGCCAGGTCGATAGAAATTGGTTGGGTCAATCGTTTATAATGCTAGAAATATGTGCTAAATATTAATAATTAGAGCTGGGATAGTCAGAACTAAAGTGTTTTACTATTTACATCACATTACACAATAAATGTAGGATGCAGCTTTGCTGTATTTGAATATTTTTCTTAAAAATGGGGTTCAGAACTAATAGTGAAATATTCTGAGGGGAATAGGTCCCAAGTGGCCTTTAAGGGACCAAACACAATTTACCTTATATAAAATACTTACTTTTTTTTATAGTGAACGATACAGGCTTTTCTCCCGCTATTGAGCAAAAAAAGAAAATTGAGTTTGAATATTAAAATAATTAATTTTAAAAAGGAAATAAATAGTTTTAAACAGTATTGATTTAAAAACAATCTTTATTCTAGGAATAAAGCATTATTGTAATGTTTTTTGTCTGTAATCACCACCCTGAGATGGCGATAACAGAAAAGGTATCACCATTGTACAATTACCACAATAATACTTGTTAAATAGGCTTGCATGCAAAGGTGGATCTAACTGCGGAGGAATTATTGTTGGTGGTAACCCATTTCTTATATTGTGTGAAGCAAAAACTAGCATTGTCACTAGCTACAAGGCTCTTTACTCTTTTTTATTATTATTATTATTATTATAGATTTATAAGGCGCCACAGTGCTCTGCAGCGCCAGACAGTAGGGAAAACAGTTCATACATAAAACAAGGACATACAAGGTAGACAAAAAACAAAGGGTATGAAGGACCCTGATCATCAGAGAGCTTACATTCTAAATGGAAAATGGCACAGCTGAAACAAGAGGAGCATCTGTGGCTCAAAGGGGAGATCAGGGCAGTTGTGAGGGTGCATTAGTGTGAATAGTGTCTTCTCTAAAAAAGAGATGGGTTTTCAAAGAGCATCTAAAGATTTGAAGGCTGTTAGAAAGTCTAATTGAGCGTGGTAGGGAATTCCATAAGTGGGGAGCAGCACGGGAGAAGTCCTGTAGGCAGGTGTGAGAGGTGGTTACCAGAGACGATACAAGGCAAAGTTCAGAGGTAGATCTAAGAGGGCGGGAGGGAGAGTATTTTCATATGGGATTTGAAATGTATGCAGGGATAGTGTTGTTGAGGGCTTTGTAGGTAAGGGTGAGTAATTTGAATTTGATTCTGGAGGAAACAGGGAGCCAGTGTAGGGATTTGCACATTGGTGCAGCAGATGTGGAGTGGTGAGATCAGTCTTGCAGCAGCATTTAGTAAGGATTGAAGTGTGGATATAGGGGTGTCAGGAATGCCAGATATCAGGAGGTTGCAATAGTCAAGACAAGAGATGATGGGAGAATGGATAAGAGTTTTGGTAGCATGTAGAGTAAGAAAAGGGCGTATTCTGGCAATGTTTTTAAGGTGGAGTGGACAGGACTGGGAGAGAGTCTGGATGTGAGGAGTAAAGTAGAGGGTACAGTCAAGTGTGACACCAAGGCAGCTGACTTGGAAGACTGAGGAAATTGTGGTGTTATTGACAATGAGGGAGATTTGAGGGCCGGTGGTGACTCTGGCAAAAGTTAAAATAATAAGTTCTGTTTGGGACACGTTGAGCTATAGGTAGCATTGGGACAGCCATGTGGAGATAGCAGACAGTTGGTTACATGAGATAGTACAGAAAGAGAGAGAGGTCAGGGGATGAGATATAGATTTGGGTGTCATCAGCGTAAAGGTGGTTTTGGAGGCCAAATGAACGAATTAGTGCCCCAAGAGAAGAGTTGTACAATGAAAAAAGTAAAGGGCCAAAAACAGAGCCTTGTGGGACCCCGACAGATAGTGGGAGTGGAGGGGAGGATGTGCCAGAGGTAGAAACACTAATGGAGCAGTTTGATAGTTAGGAAGTGAACCAGGAAAGAACTGTGTCACAAAGGCCAATGGAGTGAAGGGTGTGTAGGAAAAGAGGGTGATCAACAGCATCAAAAGCAGCAGAGAGTACTTTGACTGAATCAGCTGGCCAGTCATGCTGGAAACTCTTAAAAAGTTTGGAGTTGGTGGTAATTCCTTGCATGGAATCCATGCCCTTTATTCTGAACGCTCTTCGAAGGTCTCAGTGAATGGAATTCTCTTACTCACTCCCAATCTTAAATGGCATCTGCCAGGGATGGCCATTATCCCCGCTGATTTTTGCTTCTGTGATAGAGCCCCTGGTGGCGAGGATATATCTTTCCCCGGATATTAGGGATGTCGTGGCTGGGTCTGACGAGTATAAACTCAGCCTATTTGCAGATGATATTCTGCTTACATTGACATCACCTCACACTTCTATCCAAATCTTATTTGATGTATTCGCTGCCTACGGCTCTCTCTCGGGATATAAAGTTAATTTTTGCAAGACTGTGGCCCTTGTACTTCATCTACCACCTCCTACTCTGGACTTCCTTAAAAGTAATTAACATTTTTCTTGGCAGCACTTCAAAATAAAATACTTGGTAGTTTTTATTACTTCCAACTATGATACTGTGTATTCAGCAAACTTTTCACATGTTATTAACAAAATTAAGCTGGATCTGCTCAGATGGCAAAAAATGATTATATCCTGGCTCTGTAGGATCGTCTCCCTTAAAATGAATATATTACCTCATTTACTATACCTATTCCACATGCTTCCATTGAAGATACTCAAATCTACTCTGCTATAGCTGCATCGCTGGTTCTCACAACACCCTGTGTATCAAGTTTGTGATGTTACGTAGAGCCACACACAATGGAGGTAGTGGATTTCCAGACATTAACCTATATTATAACGCTACCCACCTGGGCCAGGCAGTGGCATGGTTCTCGGGAGGACTTGGCCCAAGGTGGATAGATCTGAAATCCTCCGCTTGCAAGGTGTCTTTCTTGGGCTTGGCATTGGGGATGTCAACGAGCGACAGACCTGGCACTATGACAACTCACCCGGTTATTTCCTTTACTTCCAACATTTGGGACTATTACAGATTGAATTTTATGACTACAGGCCTGATTCATTTCTGATCTTATATGCCGTTTTATGCGGATCTTACGAAAATTGTCTCTGTGCATGCCCAGAAAAGGAATTTAAGAAGGAAGATCTGTTGTGTATGCTAAGAATTTCTTAACTTAAGATGAAAATCCTTCTTAACTGCACTTAAGAAGTTCTCCAAACACTTAATGAAAAAGGGTTGAGAATGGGCGGAGATCCATACTGAGTTAAGAAGAGTGGGCATTTACCTCCGGATCCGTCGAATAATTAAGAATAAATGCTTTCTACTTAAAGTTAAGGAAGCTTGGGGTCAAGTTTAAGTCCAAAACAGCTATAGCAGCAGCGCTGAATAACAACACTAAACTGTTCCAGAAGCATCGTTCGTATAAAACACTCACATCTAAATAAGCACAACATACATCCTAATACACTTCACTCAAAATATTTTTTTTTTTAAAAATTGTATTTTATATTTATATCAAACATTAAACAATGTGCACTTTTTTTAAAAAAAACAACCTTTTTTAATTATAACCACAATTGTAGTAAATTTCAATGCAAAGTAGTTGATGTGTATAATAGTTAGCCTATACCTTTGTTGATATTTGTTAAAAAAAAACAGCTAACAATACGCTTTTAATAATATGAAAGACTGACAGCTTAATTTGTTAAAATTGTACCGATATATTGGGCGAACTTAAACCAAGCGTACTCTTGCATAAGGGACACATAGGAAATCCACACAAAGATGAGGAGGCTATATAAACTCCAGAGAGATAACGGCGTTAGTGAGGATTCAAACTCAGGTCTCCACTGTTGAAAGGTGGATTGTCTAACCACTAAGCCAACATGCAAGTGGAAACAATATGTGCATGATATAGACTAGAAGGAAAAGCTGAGCATGAACTTCTCTCATAACAAACTTTTATAATTTTTATTATTGTCAATACTTATAAAATTATATATTATACCCCTAAACCTTTGCTAGATGCAGAGTTAAAATAATTTGCTATGAAAAATAATTTATTTATTATATAATAATAATAATAATAATAATAATAGGACTTAAAATTGTTTGTGATGTTTTACCTTTTGTTTTTTTTGAGGGGGGGCACTTAGGTTTTTTTAAATTTTACCTGTGGTTTTTTCTATTTGTTTATATTCACTTTCACTTTATTTGGGACAGGTGCTTGTCTGTGTTGAAGCTTAACACAAGTTTCAAAGTGCAATATAGGCATATTCCACAAAATGGATCAAGAATCGAACTCATGACCCCACTGATGAAGAGTGGATTGTCTAACCACTAAGGCAAACATGCCTATATCATGCACATAATATTTCTACTTGCAATAATAATAATAATAATAATAATAATAATAATAATACTTAAAATTGATTGTCATTTTTTTTTGGCACTTACGTTTTTTTTCTTTTATCTGTGGATTTTTTCTATTTTTTGGATTCAATTTATTTGGAACAGCTGTTCGTCTGTGTTGTACCTCCACACAAATAAACCAAGTTTAGAGTGCTCCTAACAAAAATTCAACACAACACATGTATTACTGCCAACATGAAGGTTTAAGGATAAACAATAAAGAATTACACACGCATTCTCTTGCTCTCCAACATGAAAAATGTGTCATTTGTAATTTTGAATTGTAAATAACCGTGGATGCGGATGTAAAGGCTAATAATTCGTAATCACAAATATGCACAATACTCTATAGACAGAACAAACACCAAAACATATACTAGCGTACTCTTCTATAAGTGACACATTGCAGTAAATCCACAGAAACATGGGGATATACTAAGTCCACACAGATAGAGGTATGATTCTGGATTTGAACTAATGACCCTACTGTTGGCAACTCATTTGTCTAACCAGTAAGGCATGCTTCAGATTGAAACACACATACAACAAAGCACAGACACTACTGGCAACCTAAAGGGTTAATGAGCATAATTAAATGAACAATTGCTCATATACCTTCTTAGTAACAGACATAAAGGATCATGTTTTGTTTTATAAAAAAAGAAAAAAAGAAAATCTATGCTAATGCATATCAGAATAATTTGCAATCAGATATAAACGCAAATATTTTTTAATCAGTATAAAAGTAAACAACAGATTTTCGTAACCAGCGTTGCATCAGATCTCGTCATCTGATACCACAGACAAAATTACGTGATTCACCATGAATCGCATTAGTTTGGCTAGCAAATTGCGGGATACGGGAGACTTGCCTGCTCTCCAGGGACATTTCATGGAGTAAGAAAAAGACATGAAGGAGTTTCCTTTTTCAGCATGTAAGTATCTGTAGTTATCAATGTTATTCCTTTTAAGTTATTGGGGGACCTGTTTTACAGTTAAGGCAACAAATTGTAGATTTTACAGCTTGAAAGTACAGGTTTGTACAAAGTACACACAGTCAAGTAATAATTTATTTCAAAATGGCCTAAGGTTGATCACTTTTCTCTAATATTTTAAACAGATAAAGAAGACAGCCATTATGAGTTCCAGCATGAGCTGCTTTGCAACACATCTAACCAATGAAATAAAACCAACATGCATGTGTTTGTATTTTATATTTGTATTTTTTTAGTTTACAAATGAGTTTGTATTTTCAGTTTGTTTTAATTTTGTGTTTCATTTGATTACTGAAATTGTGTTTATAAATAATTATTAACCTTTTTTTATTGCAATACTCATTCTCCTGTAACTCTCTGCTGCTTTGGACATTGTTTAACACCCTCTTCTCCTACACATCCTTGACTCCATTGTCCATCTAGTCACAGTTCTTTCCTGGGTCACTTCCTATGTCTCTAACTGCTCCTGTAGTGTACCAGTGGTGGATCCAGGGGGGGGCGATCAGGGCGATCCTCCCCCCTAGCAGGGGCTTGCTGCCGACAGCTACACACTGTGCAGGTCCGTTCAGCAGTGACAGTGTGCGGCCCGGCTGCTCTGATTGTGTTTAAAACACAATCAGAGCAGCGGGACAGCACACTGTCACTGCTGAACGGACCTGCACATACTGTGCAGCCGCCGGCAGCCTTAGAAGGTGGAAAGGGGGCGGGGCCTAAATCGCCCCCCCCCACATCGCCCGGGGTACAATAATTTCCTAGATCCGCCCCTGTAGTGTACCACCTCCGGCATATTCTTTCTTCCACTATCTCTTTCTCTCTATTGAGGTCTCACAAGGCTCCTTTTTTTCAAAATGTTGTACTATAATATTATACATATCTTGTCTTGGGGTACTAATTTGCTCATTTGGCCTCCAATACCACCTGTATGCCGAGGACACCCAAATGTACATTGCTTTCCCTGACCTATTTCTTTCACCACTATCTGTTGAAAACCACTGTCTTTCAGAATTCGCCCCATGGATGTCACAACAATAGCTAAAGCAAATCATGTTCTATACAGAGCTAATTCTTGTCCCTCATGCCAGTGTCACCAACTGGCTTCCAATCTCACTGTCAATAGCAACACTATACCCTCTGTGTTGCTTAAAATTTAATTCCTCAGTAAGTTTGTGAGGAGGATAAGAGGACCAGATTTATGAGGTAAATTAGGGTCCACAAATGTATTACTTTGATCCTTATCAAAACCATATCACAAACTTATGTTTTAAATTGCAGACACATATTTTAAACCATAAGTAAATTATTGTCTGCTTTTTCTGGTAGTTACATCTCAATTTTACACTTTATTTATATGCTTACATTTACAACTCAGCTAGGACAAAAACTATCACACTTATAAATCTAGTGCTTGTTATTAGGTGCTTGCAATTACAGGGTCCTGTTATATAAAGTGCCAATAATAGCGAATAGCGGAGTACATTTCCTATCTATCCGCCCCCTCTTTGCTAGGATACGATGAATGAATGACAGGCAGACATTTTACACACACACGTGTAAAAAAGATCAGCGAGTGATGTGAGCTCGCACTAACATGCTCTGCTAACCAATCACAGAGCAAAGTATTGGAGAGTAGCTTAGTTCCAAGATGAGGGCAAGTATATTTGCACACACAGAGCTAAGGGTGTTGACTGAGGCAATGGAGAGTATGCCCGCATGTAGATACATCTCTAACGAGATGAAACTGTGAGCATACTGGAGGGTGCGCAGGCACATTTGGCTGTAGTTTCACCGCCACGAAAATATATATCTGGATCAAGATTAGAAATGTCACTCCCTATCCAATGCCACATGTGAAATTGTGTTTTTAAATTAAATTTACTATCCCTACTTATTGAGGGCCAAACTCTAGACCAATAAGTCATGTTTTGGATTCAAACTCATACCCCAGTGCTGTAAGGCAGAAGTACTACCCACTAAGAAAATGTGCTGACATTATCTTACAGACATTTTTAATATGAAAGTGGCAGATGTGTTATGTTATGCACGTCTAGTTGTTATCCAATAACGATTGTCGATTGCTGATATGTGGTTCCAAAGCACAATGTAATTTAATAGCCAAAAGTAGCAGAATTACAAATCAGAATAAAATAAGTACAGCCGTTACTTATCGCAGGCGCCCTGGATCCAGTGTACAGTCATTCAGATCTGAAGGCTGTGGTCAAGAAGACTGTCCACTGGGTCCAGAGCCCCTGCTTATATACAGTCAGTGAATACAGTAAAACAATGCAGATGAGGTGGCTAGCTTCTATTGGTCCAGGCTTCAGGAGGGTCCAGTGTACTGCAAGTCATAGGCAAGTTCAAACCAAAATATCAAAAAGTGGGGGACAGCTCTCCAGGGGATGCACTCCGATTTTCCCGCCAAGAATCCGGTTTAAACTAGTCTATTTGCATTATACAGTCAGTATCATTTTAAACATTTATTCCCTAACATCGCTAACTAGAGTATGCAAAACATTAACAGTCAGGCCCAAGGAAATAATGGCTTGGGTCCATTCAGTACTGCCAATGCTGGTTTTCATCTCCAGCAGAATCACCACAAAATGTCCACTCCACAATTTGCCCAGGGCATGCCACAAGTTGGTCTTGGAGCTGGTCGATCTATGACTTCACTAAACAACTCTGTCCCTGGTCAGATGATGCCAAATTTGGCCTCCCAACAAAGGACAAATCCTGCCAGTCAGCAGCCAGCACCTAACCAGCAGGTCCTACCAGTAATGAACCAAGCAGTGCCAGTCCTTTCGGCGAATGAACTGGACAACTGCGGATGAATAGGGGATTAAAATGATACTAAACATGAAATATTTCCTGCAACCTGAACCCTTGATTTCACTAACATGCATATAACTTATAACATTAAACATAAATACTGCTACATTTCGATATAAATAACTATGTGTTGCAACTACAATTAATGTGTACTAATTACAAATGTGTATGTTCGTGTGAATGCGTGTAAATGTGTAAAATTTGTTAATGCCACGTGTTGTGGCTGGATACGCTTCCCTATGCTGTAGCGTGCTCTACGCATAATTTTCAGACAAAGACAGCCAAGTTTGCTAGATATTCATTGAAATGACTTTATCCAATTTGCTGACTTCAACAGCTATATTGCAAAAAGAGTTGAACGCCATCTTTGGGGACAATGCTCACAGTTGGCCTAAGCTGATTTTCACATGTTACAATGCCTTACCCAAATACTTCCTGTAAAATGTCTCCCTAGTATGATACTAATTAGATGTTAAAAATTTGGATTCTGAAAAAAATGGACTACTTTAGTACTAATTTAAACAAATACAGAAGTGGAAAACACACTGCTATAGCCAGCAAAGAACCTGCCATTTATACTATAAATAAAAATGCAAAAGTCTCAGTTGCACACATGTATGTTAAAGCCACCTGCCACTCCACGGCACTTTTGCTAATAGGGTGGTCTTAACTCTAAACAATGAGAGTCCATATATTTGGGCCATACATGTATGTGTTTTTAAATTGAGAGCTAACTTACTGTAAAAGGATTTCCTCCTTTGATGGATTTGAATCTCCTTAATATTCGGCAAATGTATGTATGACCATTTAATACTGTTATATATATATGACTGTTATCGTCATTCAACTACTCGCAAAGATACTTCTAAATTAACCTAGGAAACATCATTCTTTTATTCCCTTAAATCCACAGGCTTCAAGAATAACCACAGCAAGATATAATTTCATTTAAAGTGTGTTGTATTATATTATAAAACAATAAACAACGTAACAATATTTTACACAGTATAGATTGTGGTGCCATATGTGAAGATACCGGGTGTATCTGGCCCAATGCTACCCACTTCACGCTGGCTGGCCACCCACGGGTGCCTTCCTATGCCAGGGAAGTCTACCCAGCACCTTCTAGGATTCGTATGGTCACTCAGGCAAAATGCAGTTATAAACATACAACAGTATATTTATTGTCATACAAACAACACTAGAATCTTATGTACACACAGTAAATAAATGCCAGGCAGGTTTACCACATTATCTGTCCCTTACTCCAATAACTTAAGGAGATATAGTCACCTGCTGTCCAGACTTCATGACTCATGGATCCCTCTCAGCTGCATATATAGACTCGAGTTAGAAAACGACAATTCAAAACTAGATCTTGCACCTTCATGAATGAAATCCAAGCATGAACACACTTCCCCCCTGGAGTTGTTCCCTATATCACCCAGGTCTAATTTTTACAGTCTTTCCCCTCCCTGGGTAAACCCCTGGGTCTATTCTACTTAACCATTGGTCAGTGCTGGACTAGGGGGGTTGGACAGGGGAGTGAAGATGAGCTGTCCTTCCAGAGAACCTCCCCTGTTAGATGGCCTGTCTGGACTAGCCTGGTGAGAACAATGGACACGAATTAGTTTTCCTACTCGAGCATATGGCAACCTGATCCCTACCCACAATCCCCCTGGCTTCACTTTAAAGACAAGGAATAGCAACCTTACTGCAAGCCATCAATATACAATACACAATATACATATGTACACTGAACTACAATGTCCCCTTAGCCACATGTTATTGGACAATGCAGTTGTAGTCTGGTGAGCTAGGGAACAAAGCATGGGCTATAAAAAGTACTATAATCCACATTATGTGAGAAATGAGACACCGAATGCTCACAGGGTTATCCCACTCATTTCGTCACATATACCTCCCCTACTTTTTTAGCCCTTGTTCCCCAGTGGCTCCCTTGCCCCAAGTAAACCTTTCTCCCAATTCCAAAGTTTCTGGCCTGCTGTGGTTTCTCCTGGGTCTGATGGCAAGGTAGACAGCAGTACACAGTTCCTCAATCTCCCACCCGGGTCCCATGGCTGCAGGCATATTTCCCCACCCAGCTAGAGTGGGGTTTTATGCTGCCCTGTGTCATAAGATGAGACAACAATAAAACTGGGCCACTCCTGTGCACACCTTCATGGTAGGAGAGTTGTAGTCCAACATCCCTTGTGTGCCTTATCCACCCTTAATTGCCCAACTGCAAATAGTCCCTTGGCCTGTCCTCTGTTTCTGGAGACTATGCTCCCCTTCCCCACATATTTGAGTGAAAACTGCCCAGTGGCAGGCAAGCGTGGGGGCTCCATTAATTCTTTGCTTATGGGGAATCCTCTGTCCCCCTCCCAAACCACATGTGGGTGCCCCTGTAAGTATGTTGGTGTGCAACTCCCCTCCCCTGCTACCACATCCAACTGTTGCACTACTTCCCTCGCCTCTGGCGCATCGGGGTAGTGTGAATCCTCATTGGATACAGACTTGTCCTCCTGGCAGCAAAACAAAGTGGATGGTCCAGTGCAGGCCTCTTGTATTGGGTCCTGGGTTCCCAGATTTGGAGCTTGAGTGCGATGCATCAAAGCTTGTGGGGCTGGTGTATCTTGCTGTACTGATGCCCCCTCAGACACCCACTCAGTCAACATCTCCTCATCTGCCAATTCTGCGTAGGGAAAGGTATAAGAGTAGTTTTCCCAGGGCCCCATGGTAGTGGTCTCTGACATGACAATTCCTTTATCCTCTCCCATTAAGTCGGCCATACAGTCTGTAATCATGATTTCTGCTGAGATCATATGTTGAGCAACTTTATGACTCTCTTCTGCCACAATTGGGTACAGCTGTACATCACTTGCACCGGAGAGCACACATACGGTATCCTGCGTTACTTCATTAAACAAAACATTTTCAGGCACAACAGGGGTGGATAAATGGTCTTTTCTGTAATTCTGTTCTAACTCAAACACAGTCTCAGGTGCCAATAACACTGGCAAATTATCAGAAGATGCTACTACATGGTACTTACTTGGTAGCTCTTTTCCATCCAAGTCACCAAATGGGAGGATTTCTCCTAATCCTTTCTGAGTAGTCAGAGGTACAACATCCTCACCAAGCAGTTCTTCTCCAGTCTCCCCCAAGATAATAGCTTGGGCAACTGTGTATAATCCACTGGGATGGACCTCCCCCTGATTAACAGACTGAGCAGCCATCTTTTTAGAGTGTGACAAAAGATATTCCAATTGGCATTTTTCAGTATTCACTTGATAACGCTGATCCTGCCACATTTCAGTGTCCATAAATCCTTGCCGCCATACCTAATCCTCTGCTTCTTCAAAACTCTGTTGCAGACATTGCATTTGTTCCCAGAGAGGTATGTGGGGACCTAAAGTGAGCATCCATTTCCTATAAACACCAAAGGCATTGATGGGATTCTCCTGATCTTTTAACAAACGTTTGAGGATATCCATGTGTGTGCAGTACAGGTAAGGTACACCCCGGATCTGGCATTCCACTATCAGCTCCTCCATACGCATTGTCTCTAGTGGATCTGTAGGATCTTCTAATGGGACAGATTCTATTAGTACAAATGCAAGGGATTCATCAGGCATGTCCCTGTGCTGTAACAGTCCATTTCCGTCATGTTTGTACTGCTGATTATTATTGTATCTGGATTCTCCCTTGGCCAGATTCTGCATAGTACAAATAACTTCATGTGTAAAATCATCCCATTCTGGTTCATCCCGAAAATTACAGGCACTTGTTTCCTCTTTCAACATTAGGAACACATCCAACAGGTTCTCCAATTTCTCCTGTAGACTAGCTCCTTCCCACATAATAATCTTTGGGCACTCCTCATCCCAATAATCCAAAATGTGCTGCATTGTGGTGGGGTGGTGCAACACATCCATATCCCCATCCTGCAGACTCTGCCACAGTCCTTCATCCCAGTACACCTTTCTCCTGGTTGTACTGGTCTGCTTCATCCCTTCCTTTGGGAACTTTTTCAACACTGGGCTGTGATCTGCTCTTTTGTTCCTAGAGCTCACACCCATTTTACATCCAGGGATCACCTCACTGTGATTTCCTCTCTTTGAGACATGGTTCCATCTTCCGCTCTCCTCTGGCGGGGTGCGCTTTCCCTTATCAAATCGGTACTTAGGCGGCATCTTCCCTCGCCTAAAGCCCACAACGCTTTTCGTGACACTTTCTGCCTTAAAGCCTTTAGGAGTAAGTTCAGGATAATGTGGTAACTGGTTTCTAGTGCTAACTGCTTTGCAGAGCCCTGAAATGTATCACGATACAGTTCCCCTGCAGCTCTACCCAGAGAGGACCTGGGACTGAATGACTCCACTGCTTGCCACCAAAAATGGGAAGATACCAGGTGTATCTGGCTCAATGCTACCTATTTCACGCTGGCTGGCCACCCACGGGTGCCTTCCTATGCCAGGGAAGTCACATTCCATTCATCTCACATTTTAACACATGGTATTTCAGCCACATTACTAGATCCATCTCCTCTACTTTCCCTTTAAACCAACAGTCTTACAAAACATTATATTTAACAATCTGACCACTTCCTGAATAATCCAATCACTTTCTATGCATCTAAATCCTCAGCAGCATAGCAGACTTTCCCATACCATCTACATGCTCTCTTAACAATCTGACCACTTCCTGAATAATCCAATTACTTTTACCATCTGTATAAATGATCATTCATTCTCATATACACTACACATATGACCATCTGTATAAATGATCATTCATTCTCATATACTCTACACATATTCGACCATCTTCCATTCAACAACATTATACAATTCCAGTCTCACACTCACCTTTCATTTATTCCATTCAAACTCCACCATTAGTCAGGGCCTTTGTAGGCCATGAGGTTACTCACTTCCCTGCATGTTCACCTAGGAGCAAATGGCAGCATGTACTCTAGTCTGGGCACCAGGCATCAAGAGACAGAGCTCTTTTTGAATCATCTGCAAACCCTCTCTTGTGGGTAGAGACTACCTTCCACAGGAACCACTAACAGCATTCATATGCTAATTACTGACCAAATGAAGACTAGTTTTAAAAGTATTCACAAGCCATATGTTTGCAGTGGGGGAGGGAGTGTTTTTTCCTAGTCACCTATCTAATTCAACTGTGGCTGAATCTGTTCATATATTATAAAATGAAACATAAATAGATTATTTATGTACTCTTCATCACTTACCAAGAGGTACTTCCAAATAGCAATACAGCTACAGCACTCCTCCTCAGCTACTGACACTAACATGCCTCTGAGACAAATACAGAACTGCAAGTTGCTCAATCAATTTATAGGCTCGTAGCAGGTGCTTGAAACGGTGGGGTTATCCTAAAAGGAACAAACCCAGAGAAAAATTCCCCAGCCACTGCTATAGCCAGCAAAGGACATGCCATTTGTACTGTAAATAAAAATGCAAAAGTCTCAGTTGCACACATTATTAATTTAAACAGTAATAATGACATCACATCCATAATCCCAAAAACAAACCTTGTTACATGCCATCTCTAATTGGGGTGTGTCTGTCAAATGTAATTCTTTTTATTAAAGGTTTATTTTATATCTGTATTAAAATGCTTGTTTCACAATGTCAATTCACATTATTATCCAGCTAGATGTTTATAATTGAGAAGCAGGTTGAAGATTTTACAATAAGCCTATGTGTACTATTTATTCCAACAGACCGTAGACATCGTGCCTGCCAACAACAAGCATTAAAGGAGGCGCCTGAGGAGGTGGAGGAGTCGGCAGAGGAGGTGGCGGGAGCAGCAGAGGATGTGAAGGAGGTGGAGGAGGTGGCCCTGGTGGAGGAGGTGCCTGCCACACAGGCAGTGTTGGAGGTGGTGATTGGTGAATGTAAGTATTGAAATTAAACCATTTTACTAATTGTATTCCTTCTGAAGCATATTGTAGTTGAGTAAAAATCATGATTACCCACATGCCATTTTCCCAATAGCTAGTTATCCATTCCACAGTTTTCAACCATAATAATAATAATTTTTTGTGATTCAAGTAAACCCCACCCCTCCGGCCACCTCACAAATTTGTATATATAAATACATCTGCCACCCAAAAGTATTAATCCTCTGTCTAGTACTGTGTTTAGCATACCATTAACCTTTTCCAGCAATGTAAAGTTATGTAACACTTCATGCCTCTCGTGATTCCATCAAATGAGATAAACAAAGTACACCCTCTTGAAGTAATATATGTTTGAACACCTAGCTAAGCATGTTTTTTTTTGCTTTTTTATCAACAGCTCAAGACACCCAGGCTGGGGGGCAAACTCCACAAACCAAAGATGAAATCATGCATGTCATTCGAAAATATTGCAGAAAAATTAAAAAATCTTCCAAATTATTTAAAAAAAAGTTACTATGTTGCAACAAAATTATTAGTTTACCCAAATATTTATGTTTTTTAGAATATTAATGTTTAAAAAATTATTAAAAAATAAAAAAAATTGTTGTGTGTGTCTTTGGAATTTAATTTAAAGAAATGTGTCGAAATTATTTTAGCCAATAAGGGATGGACAGATATAACATACCTTAAAATTGTATTTACATTGGTAACTTTGCACTACATAATAATTTATTTCTTTTCAATTAATTGATTTGTTAAAGGTGACCTTAGCAAATGTAACAATATATTCACGTACAACCACATGAAATCACATCAAAACTGCACTTTGTCTCAGACTTAGTAATTTAGTATTAACTATAATTAACCAGATGCATAATGGTCTTTATTGTCTCCACCCCCCTTCCACATAGGAGTTTCCATCCATGTACACTTTTAAATATCTTCCTTCATTATCAATATCTGCAGTGTGTTTGTGGCAAATAATGTAATCATAATGAAACTTCACACTGGTGCAGTGTAGGTCCAAGGATGGGCAGGTTTTCCCTACGTAGCACTAGTACTACTAGGTGAGGAATATGCCCTGGCTGCATGTCCATGCTGTAACCTAGAGAGACTAAGTGGTAAAGGAAAGGAAAGCACTACCAATCTGAAAATATGAATCTTTGCACAACCATGTCACAAAGCAAGGGTGAATACAAAAAGCTACTTACAAAAAAATAAACAAACAATGCTAACATATTCACGTAGCCCACCCAAAGCACCAAACTGAGATATGTTCCCTGGGTTAACTAAGTTTTTTTAATTAAAAACAAGTAAAATAAAAAACCAAACCATGCTACACTGCAAGTGGGGCAAATGAGTATTCTATTTTGTATATAAATGACAATATGTCTGTTTTTTCACACTTCACATAATGTTTAAAGCATTTGCACATTACATTGCAAATTTTTTCTTGACAGCTCCCGAATCAACCTCAATCAGAGCTCTAAACCCCACTTTTTTTGCTGAAATTTCTGCAAGAATCCGGAGACATGCCCAGAAAATTTCGAAATACGAAAACAAAATTCAAGCCGTTAAATGAGCTTTATGGTAATTTTATTTTAATAAATTACACATTTTTTTGTTCTAAATTTTATATTTAATATAATATAATGAATCAGATTCATTGGTGTGTGCGTGTGTCTTTATTAATATATTAAAATTGCACAACATGTGGGTATTAGGACACTAAAGAATGGAGATTTCAATAATACAATAATAACATTTAAGGAAGATTGTTTCGTTCCTACTACCTCATCATTTCAACATTTACATAGCACCACTAATTCTGCCTCACAATACAAATAAGGCAATCTGTCCCAAAAGAGCTTACAATGCCATAACACAGGCAGACTGTTAGCAGGAAATTAAGCTACTAATATGTCTTTGGAAGGAAAGCCACACTAACATGGGGAGAACACTAACTCCACACACATAAGGCAGAAATCAAACTTGCAATGGAAGGTAGAGGTGCTACACACTAAGCCACCATGCAGACGAAGTGTTGGCTGCAGTGTTTTCCTTTACAAGATGGGGATATAACATACAAGCACAAGATGAAAAATCAAGGTTGGCAGATGCTAATGATAATTGCATTTCGCAACAACACCCCCACTCCAAAAGGTAGGCCATTCGTAGTAATATCATACACATAAGATGCCCTGGGGCGTGAAACATCAAGGAAGGTATATGACAAATGGCAAACCAAATTAACACCTTCCCAAAACCATCTTGCATTGAAGGGGGAGGTTAATGTGAAATATATGAGGTCATATTAAAACTATAAAAAGAGCATAGCGTACATCAACTTAGAATGTCAGAGTAAACCCACACAAACATGGAAGAGAACATACAAAGTTCACAGATATAAGGTAATGTTTGAGAATTGATCTCATGACCCCAGTGCTGTAAGGCAGTAGTGCGAGCAACTAAACCACCGTGCTCCTCCACTGTGGTCTGCATTCATTTTTTTTGTAAAGCTGAGAACATAACACATAAAAGCCGTAGATGGAGAAGAAACAAGGTTTCAAGACAATGTTGCATTTTAGTCCAAGAAAGTCCCCTCAAAATCAAGGCAACCCCCTCTGAGTCTTAGGCAATTCATAGTAATAGATGTCAACATGCACATAATAATGTGAATGTGACCTGTGGGGCATAATCCATTTTGAAAGTAAAACATCGTAATAAATAAAAAAATGCACCTTGCCCTAAGAAAGTTGCATTTGAGTGAGAGATACATCTAAAATCTGAGGACAGATTTATCACTGTGGTAGAGCGTGTAGTCGATCACGTGTGAAAGACACAGTAACAATCAAGCTAACAAGTGTTTGTGTTATACAATAAAACAAACCATTAGTTTCCTTATTAGCTAAATAATATCCTAATACTAGCCCTTGCAATAGCAAAACATAGGCTGGTTTGGTCAAAGTTCCTTGTGTTCCTTTCATTAATGAATAAGGCTGTTACGCTAGCTGTGAGAAACAGACTCACCTGCTGGTATTAGCGCAGCTAATCTTGGAGGCGCGGAGTCTAACGTGCCCCAAGTCTTCGCCAGGGTCCCCCCGCAAGGAGGTTTGGGCTTCACGGCAGAGACACGCAGGTCGCGGCCCTCCTAGGTAGCCACCAGTGAGGTAGATATAGACAGGTCGGGCTGAAGGAACAGGCAGAGCCAGAGTCAGGAATGCAGGACTCAAGCCTGGGGATCCAATACAAGCCAAAGGGAATTCCAGGAGCAGAGTAAGACAATCCGGGTCAATAGCCAAAAGTAAGTCATGATATAAAACAAAGGTGCTGGAGCAAAGGTAGACCTTGATACTCTGGCACCAGAGTCTGCTTTAAATAGATACAGAAACTGCCTCATTGGTTGCAGGGAAATCAGCTGACTGCCGAATCCGCTGAGCAATCGCGTCCCGTTGCCTAGCAATGGGACGTGATTGCTCAGCAAAGGAAGGCGTCCGTCCCCGGCACTTCCTGACTGTGCAGGGATGGCGCCTGACAAAGGGCCACAAGTTGCACACAGACGCTACAGCCATGAATGGAGTCATGAGTTTGAATGCTGATTCATATACCCTTTACCTGTGTGGAGGATGTATTTACCATACTATGTATCAATTTTGGAATAGTACACTATGCATTTAATTATTTTGTTTTAACATTAATGATATAAATTTTAAAAATTCACTAATATTTATTGTAATATGCATGTTTAGGTATGCTAGCGAATTATTCAGAGATGATTTTGCATCCAAATTCTTCAAATCTAAACTCATTTATACGAACTTTTATGTAGGTGTATTATTTTAGCAGATTAAACTGCAAAGTCATTTATCTCAGGCTATATAAACATGTAAGTGTTACAAGGAATTAAAAGTAATAACAGTACTGCATAATACACACCAAATGTGTTTTTACTGTTGTAAACAAACAAACCATTCACACCTCCCACATTAGCCGTTACATCACACTTTCTTATCTTTAATTAAGCAGCGGATCTTAAGAAGCAAATCTTAAAATGGACCTAACAGCTTAAGATCCATTGCATCTTATATGCCGTTGGGTAAAGGACTGAAAGTGAGCGTGTTTTTCAACTTTTCGCTCTTTATTGAATAGCGAATTTGTTATCTCCCCGTTTGTTCTTAAAATACGCATCGCAACTTCCACAACAGATCCGTTCGCTAATGAATCAGGCCCTACCACTATATCCTCTCCCATTGCTTTTTCACCATGACAATGCCACTCGCGTTTTCAATCCTGGCACGTGAGAAGCATCAGGTTGATTAGAGATGTACTTGAGTCTGCTCATTGTATTCCACTGGCGACCCTTAAAGAAAAATTAGATTTTCCGTCAATCAACCCTTTTGCGTACCTTCAGGTAAAACATTATGTCGAATCCCTCTCAAATCCTGATGTTATGAGAAAGTTGACCCCCTTGGAATCTATTTCCTTCAGAGAGGAATTATTTTCAACTTGTACAACCTACTTGTCGCCTCTAGGCAGACCAATAAGCCTCCGCACGAGCTTAAGTGGGAAGCTGATTTGGGCAGGCCACAAGATGAGGACACCTGATCAACAATTAGAGAGCGGGTCTCAAAGGTCTCTATCTCCTCTCTTGTGAAAGAAAACACTTATAAAATCTATTGTCCCAACTAGGCAGAAAACAATATATGGGACACATCTGACCTATGTTGGCGGGGATGCCACATCTGGTGGTCTTGCCCAATATTGCCTTGTGCTGGGATGATGTGGCTGCTTTAATTAGTGAAGTTACACAGATTCAAATTACTAAATGTCCCTGGTCCTTACTTTTGAGATCTCCACTAGAGGCTCTTGATAAGTATGCAGAGAAGCTGTCCACACAACTCCTAAACGCAGCCAGATGCCTAGTGGCTAAGAACTGGAAAAAGCAGACGCCCCCATCTAGTTAGCACCTCATCAATAGATTATGGTTCCTGGCATTGATGGAAAAAATGTTGGAATACCTAAACAATAAGTCCCACAAATTCTCCCAAAACTGGTATGACTGGTTTATTTACAATAGTCCCTCCAATGCACACAATAATAGCTCTTAACCTTAGGACACTTCATCCCTCTTCCTATAACCTGTCTAATTCGAAACTATATGTGGATTCAGCTTTCCTCAATTAGAGGTGTGCTGGCCGCCGGGAGTCCCATGTCTTGTCTCAGTCTTCCCCCCTCCCTTATGTCCCATTCTCTCCTTCCTTTCCCCATTACAATACAGAAAAAAGACCTCACACTCTGATTCATCATTGAATAGTTTGCTATTTAATATGTCGATACAGTTCTGACCACTTAATTGTGTACTTATTTGCATTCGTTTTTGTGTACACGCTTCTGTGTTACACAGCCCCCTCTAGATGTATATACTGTTACCTATTTTGTATATACTGTTACCTATTTTGGCTTATATGTATACTGTATTTATACATTGTGTGCTGGTGCCCTTTAAATAAAGTTATAAAAATAAATTTAAAAAAAGCAGCAGACAGGTCCAGGAGAATGAGTATGGAGAAATTACCCTTAGATTTTGCAGTAAGTAAATCATTGGTCACTTTTGTGAGAGCAGTTTCAGTGGAATTTTGGGGGCGGAAGCCTGATTGCAGAGAGTCGAGAATGGAATGAGAGGAAAGAAAGTAAAACAAGCATTAGTACACAAACCGCTCAAGTAGTTTGGAGGTAAAGGGGAGGAGAGAAATAGGGTGGTAGTTAGAGAGGCTGGATCGAGACGTGGTTTCTTTAGAATAGGTGAGATGAGCACATGTTTAAAGGAGGATGGAAATGTTCCAGTGGAGAGAGACAGGTTGAAGATGTGAGTTAGAGGCGGACATGCAGGAGGAGAGGGAGTGGAGAAGTTGGGAGTGAATAGGGTCAAGTGGACAGGTTGTAGGGTGAGTGTTAGGAACCCCTCCAGCCGGCACAACACAACCCGGAGTCTACTCCGTCAGTCAGGTGTTCACTGGAGCCCCTGATGGTGGGGACAGACTGGGCTGCAGACTGACAGAGGGTCATGAAGTGTGTACCGGCTGGGGAGAAGCCAGGCAAGCGTAGTGGAGTCCAAGCAGAGGTCAGGGTTCACGAGCAGACAGGGAGATCGGTATTCAAGCCAGAGGTCAGGGGTCACGAGCAGACAGGGAAATTGGTATTCAAGCCAGAGGTCAGGGGTCACAAGATGCACAAGCAAAGTCCAAATCCAAGCCAAGGGTCATACACGGGTAATCAGTAGTAAGTCCAAAAAACAGGAACAAGGCAGGGAGCAGGTCAAGCAGACTGGACACAGAAACTATAACCGGCAGTGAGGCTGCAGACCACACTGCCTTAAATACTAGTGGCCACCAATCAGAGCCTAGCTCTGAATCACACACAGCCCCCTGCATGATTAATGTACCACGCATTAATCAGCCCATAGGCTTGTTACATCAAGCCACAGGTTAGTTTAACTTCTGCGCATGCGCGCCCGGCTTCCTCCGTTGCCGGGACGCAGCGCAGGGCACAAAGCTTCCGACCGTTGCCTTGGCAACGGTCGGTCAGGATCCGGAAGTGACGCCCCGGTCGTCAAGGTGACGGCTGGGACGCCAGAGGGGGCCAGAAGCGAGCCGCGGCGGCTGTGAGTACCGCCGCGGCTCGTGACGGTGAGATGATAATTTAAGTAAATATATGATTTCTGGCACAAGAAAAAAATCTTTCCAATTGATGTATATTTTCAAGACATGATTTAATATGATAGTATGAGGTGCTGCTTCCAGTAGTAATGTATTGTATATAATAGAAGAGAAGGAGAAGTACTACTTATATGGAAGGCACACTCATGGAGAAAATCCTGTGTTGTTGAAGGGACACTTCATTGTGGATAACAAGAGTGGATAGAAATGAGCAAATAAATAAATTGACACTACACTATAAAACTACTATTTATTAGTCATGCAAATAAAACTGTATGGTTAAAAAGCAAAATATTAAAATTTCGGAGTCTTGGTCGGGTACGTATATTCAGAAGATCAATACACTTTATTTGGTTCCGTAAATATATACCGGGAGTCTCTATGGTAGTTATATTATACAGATGTCTTATGATGGGGTCTTGAAAATACCAACAATTTATGAAAAGTGATCATATAAGGTAAGTGTATTGTGTTTCCATCATATGGACATGAAGATCATACAGTCACATTTTTTTTGAGTTTAAATACGTATAGCATCAGTTAAGGACATTCCACATGTGTTCTTGTATACGAATGGTACCATATATATACCTGTGCTGCTAAAGCAGTATTGCTCTATATCCCACATTTATTCTCATTATTACGTGGCCACTAATTGGGTAAAGTCTCTAGTGTTCTGACATGCAAAGCTGAAATTCAAAATTTTTTGTAATAACTGGAGAATCTATAAAAATTTGATTATAGTATTTCAATTATGATTTCTTGATCTTAATTAATATATATATATATATATATATATATATATATATATATATATATATATATATATATATAAATGAGTACCTGACACAAACAATAGAGACCTAGTTGGATTGATTTATGATAAAAAAACAAAATTTGTATGACTAATTAACCAGCAGTGATGAATGTCAGTTGTAGAAAAAGTCTGTGTCTCTGACTGAATATATACCAAACGAAATAGGGAACATGTAGCCAACTATGATAGTTTTGTCATAATTATAACAAATACGAACTTCATTTTACCAAAATATTTTGCTACACTATCCCTTTCCTGACAGGTACTTATTTATTTATATATATATATATATATATATATATATATATATATATATATATATATATATATATATATATACACATACTAAGATCAAGAAATCATAATTGAAATACTATAATCACATTTTTATAGATTCTCCAGTTATTAAATAATGTTTTGAATTTCAGCTTTGCATGTCAGAACACTAGAGACTTTAGTTTTATAGTGTAGTGTCAATTTATTTTTTTGTTCATTTCTATCCACTCTTGTTATCCACAATGAAGTGTCCCTTCAACAACACAGAATTTTCTCCATGAGTGTGCCTTCCATATAAGTAGTACTTCTCCTTCTCTTCTATTATAGGAGATGATAATTTGAGTGCAGAGACTTTGGGCTAATTTTACTAACAGGCGTGATGCATGGCGGCTTGAAGCTGCCATGCATCGTGGCGGTTTTCCGGCGGGTTTGCATTGCAAACTGCCGGATTTACGAATGGGCGCATTTCATCTTCAATTTAAAGCCGCCGGCGGGATGTAGTGCTCAAAGCCGCCGGCGGCTTTGAATAGAACATGGCGCTTTTGCTTTAAATGACGGCGCTTTCGTGTAAAGGCGTTTTTTTTGAAAATTACACCTGTCTCCTGGCCTGTTACTATTGGCTATTTTCAAAGTCAGGAGATTTGACATCACAAGCCCTATATAAACCACTGGCCTGACACTTTTTTCTCTGATAGGGTTTTGAGGAGTTTTGTGAGAGGAGTTTGGAGGATAGTGCTTTGTGAGAGTTGGTGAGAGTTGGAGTTTGGTGGATTGGTGGAGCGATATCTGATTGAAGTGTGAGTAGTCCTGTGGTATTTTTCTGTTTTGTAAACTTATTTTCTCATTTATTTTCTGTCTTGTATTTTTTGTATTTGACTTGTCCTTTGTCTGTGTTACTTGTGTGTGCCTGTGTTGAGAGTGTGTCTGTAATTAGTCTAGTTTGTCCTTTGTGTTTCAGTCCTTCAGTGTTTTGTGTTTTTCTGTGTGAAAATGTCCAGAGATAGGAGAGGAGAACAGGCTGAGGAGAGGGAGATGGAGGTTGAGGGGTCAGAGGAGGGAGAGTTTGAGGAGACAGGACAGGGCAGGAAGACAAAGACAGGGAGGAATGTGCGTTTCTCACATGATGAGAATTGTGTGCTGGTGCAATATTCCCTGCTATGAGGTCATCCTAGGCAACCTGGCAGCCCGGACTCCTCTAAGGCGGCGTCACCAATTGTGGGGGCATGTCTGTGATGCCATGAAGGCGGTGGGCCCACTGAAGCGGACAGTGGCGCACTGCCGCAAGCGCTTCTCTGACATTAAGAGGAGGCTGAAGGAAAAAATGGCCCAGGAAAGGAGGTCTACAAGGCGCACGGGTGGTGGCCCCCCACTTCGTGTAGATTACACCAGTTACGAGGAGGAGCTGCGCGGGTGTCACTCACCGGACTGTGAGTGCTACTTCTCGTGTGTTTAGGAACCGTGGCCGTCCACCATCCTGAGGGTCTGCGCATGTGCAGCCCTTTCAAACCTTCAGTACATGTTGCTTTTAGTTAATTGGCTGATCAGGCAACACTCCCTATTTAAAGCACCTGTGGTCAATACCTCGTTGCCTGATCTTGGAGTCTCATTCCCCATGAGCCTCTGAAGGTGTTCCTGTGTTTTCTCATGTATTCAGCTCCTGCTGATTCCTGTTGTTCGTTTGTGGTTTCCAGACCACTTCAACTCTCCTGTGTTTCATCGTGACTGCACCAGCTGATTCCTATCTGCTGCCTCCGTGCTTCTACAGTTTCCAAACCACTTCAACTCTCCTTTGTTTCATCATGACTGCACCAGCTGATTCCTATCTGCTGCCTCCGTGCTTCTACAGTTTCCAAACCACTTCAACTCTCCTGTGTTTCATCGTGACTGCACCAGCTGATTCCTATCCGCTGCCTCCGTGCTTCTACAGTATCCTGCTCACCTCAACTCTCCCGTGTTTCATCGTGACTGCGCCAGCTGATTCCTATCCGCTGCCTCCGTGTATCTGCAGTGTCCTGCTCATCGCAACCCTCCAGTACTCATCGTGTCTGCAGCCAGCCGATCCGCTGTCTTCGTGCTTCTACAGTGTTCCTGCTTGTATCAACTCGCCTGTCTGCATCGAATCAACGCTCCGCTGCTTTCATCTCAGCTAGACCGCCTCAACTCTCCCGTGTTCTCCAGGTGTCCAGTTCTATATACTACTGCTTCCTGAGTATTGTTTTCATCCTTGCTGTTCTACCCACCGTGCGCTGCACCGACTTGGTTACCGCTTCCACCCTCCTGGGACTTCGCATCCTGCCGGCCTCCAGCCATTCAGGTATCCCTGTACTTCTTTCTGACTACCCGGATACCTTTACCTGGATTCCATTCCCTCACCTAGACAGCGGTACCACTTGCTATACGCAGACCGCTGACTCTCATCACCTCCTCGTTACTTCTGGACATTTCTCCTCACTATAGCAGTGGTACAACTTGCTATCCGCAGACCACTGACTACCCTCACGTTTCCTTGTCCATCCAGTTCCTCGTGTACAGTTATCTATATATTACCAGTGCTGCTAGTCATAGACTTTCCACGAGCATTCTCTTACCATCTGCTGTCTCCTGTTCCGTGATCACCCCGCTACCAGAGTACCATATTACCACCTATACTGCTCTGGTAAGTCCATCATCTGGTGATACCTGGGTAAAGACTCCTAGTGCCCGTGACAGCCAGATAATGCCGGCTGAGATTGTAGAGGGCATAAATGTGCAGGATACCGATTCGCCCTCTTTTGGCCAAGTAGTTGGTGCGTTATTTGGTTTTTCTCTTTCATCCATCTGGGGGACACTCCTTAACCATGGGGTTGAGTCGGGGGGAGGAGTTAACTTTTTTCAGCTGACAGCATATCACCCCCGCCAATTCCCACATACCTCAGTTTGATTACAAAAGCCATTAGGAAGATAGGCCAATCAACCAAGACACACCACTCAACAGAGGGGGGAGTGGAGACAAAACAACGAAAAGACGGGGGGGATCGGAGTCTGGCACCCAAAGAGTTAACTTTTTTCAGCTGACAGCATATCACCCCCGTCAATTCCCACATACCTCAGTTTGAATTGGGTGCCCTTGGAAGAAGGTTGCACCTGAAGAGCTCCAAGAGAGACAGTGAACAGGGTTCACTGGTTATAGGTTTTTTCCTTTTCTTTTGCAGTTTTTTTCTTTTGACAGTGGCGAGAGGCTCCGTGTAAACGGAGCTGACTCGTGGGAGAAGCGCCTGTCGAGAGGGGGTGGCCCCGCTGACAGAGAGGTAAGAAGCGCTTCTCACAGCGGGAAGCAGTCGGCAAGAGACTCTCCCCGCTGATGAAGGACGGGCGCTGCCATTAGTCCTCCTCCCATGGGGATGGCAGTGAATTCTTGAGGATGGCGCGCTTTGAATAGCGCTAGCGGGGAACACATTCTAACAGGTTTTCCCCTAATATAAGAGAAAGGGCAAAACGCTGTTAAAGTAAACAACACAGAAGGAGAGCCAGTGGAAGGGGAATGTGTTTGGGGAACACCGCTCCCCCCCCCCTTAGTGAGCACGTGGAAGATCCCTTTTGGCGCCAAAGTGCAAAAGGAGGACAGATGCAACAGTCATTTGGAGCGAAGTGCACTGTTGACACATATCTTCCACGCTAAGTATCACTTTGTTTCTTCTGTGTATGCATGTGTATTATAAGACTATGAGATGTTGAGAGAACTGTGTTTAAGGAAAACTATAAAGTTCTCCAAACCTGTCTTATTTAATCAGAAATACTATGATATGTTAAATAACCTAGTCTGTATTTTCTGATAAAGGTTGTGGAAGTGTTTGGGCGTGCCAAACATATTGTCTGTTCCAAATGTAATGCTAAATGGGCTCAGGTGTTCTGTGCTAATTGCAGTCATTACTGAAAAACCTGCTGCAGCCTTTCAGCTTGACTAATTATATCTTATACTCTTTATATAGAGGAAAAGTAACAGAAATACTATCTTTTGACTGGTTCATAGATAAATATCTACCTGTATTTTGCGGTGTGGTAGCAAAATGTGAGAAAGATAAAGCAACAGGATTTCGCCTAAGTAGAATGGGGAAATCGCTGTTAGCAGAGACACAGAAGGAGAACCAGTGGTAGGGGAATGTGTTGAGAAGCACCTCTTCCCCTCCCCCGGTGAGTGAGCACGTGGAAGATCCCTTTTTGGCGCCAAGCTTCAAAAGGAGGACAGTTGCAGCAGTCATTTGAAGAGAAGTGCACTGTTGACACATATCTTCCCTTTTATTTCTTCTGTGTGTATGTGTGTGCATGTGTAGACATGTATATTATAAGACAATGATGTGTTGAGAGAACTGTTGTTTATGAGAAAACTATAAAGTTCTCCAAGCCTGTCTTATTTAAATCAGAAATACCATGATATGTTAATATAACCTAATCTGTATTTTCTGATAAATTAGAGAAGTGTTTGTGAATTTTGAAACGTGATTTTTCTTATCTTGTGATGGCAGATAAAAGCAAAACAACACGTACCAAACATAATGTCTGTTCAAAATGTAATGTTAAACTAACAAATGAACGGCTGGATCAGGGGGGGCTCTGTGCAGCCTGCACTGTGGCTCCTGTGAAACAGCCTATAGACACCTCCACCATAACGGTAGATCCTCCTGAGTGGGCGGCTGCCTTAACACAGGGAGTTAATACCCTTGTAAATCTGTTATCTAAACCAGTTGAGATCCCAGCTACATCTGTGGTTTCTCAGGGTATAACAGTAGGAATGACAGATGAGTCATTTTCCCCAGGGGTCGGTGTATCTCCCCCCCAGCCCTCTAGGGGGTTTCCCAGATGGGAGAGGTGGGTTGGTCAGCGGTGGCTAAAAGCCTGGACCAGCTTACCCATCTACTGGAGAACCCCAGACACAAGCGTAGTGTTAAAAGACGTAGACAAACAGCTAAAGCGCTGTGGTCAGTGTCAGACTCTGAGAGTTCCTCAGAGGAGGAGGGGGAATCATTGGACGATTCAGATGTGTCCATTATAGAGTCAGAAGGAAACTCTAGGCACCAGGGTTTGCTGAAGTAGAGGAGACAAAGTCCTTGGACCGCTCCCTCTTTAAGAAGGCTTCTAAGCAGGTGATCAGGTTCCCTCCCTCAGTTGAGTTGAGGGATATTGTAGAGGCCTCTTGGAAATATCCAGAAAAAATGTTCTCTATGCCAAGGAAGTTTGGCGTATTGTATCCCCTTCAGGAGGAGGATATGACCCATTGGGAACAGGTGGCAAAGGTAGATACACCTGTGGCGAGATTGGTTCGTCAGACTACACTACCTGTACCCGGGTCAGCGACCTTACAGGACGCGACTGACAAGAAATTAGAATCCCTGCTGAAGTTGATCTTCTCGGCCGCCGGTATTAGCCTCAGGCCAGCATTGTCCTCTACCTGGGTAGCTAGGGCCATGGAAGTCTGGGCAGGGCAGTTAGAGTCTGCCTTGCAGGATTCAGATTTACTGCCTCTGGCCATGCAGCTAAGGGAGGCAGCAGGCTATGTATATGAAGCGGCCCATAATTCGGCCTCCATAGCTTCGTCTATTTCAGCTACAGCTGTAGTAGCTAGAAGGGCGTTATGGTTAAGGGCTTGGAATGCGGATTCAGAGTCTAAACGATCATTAGAATCCATCCCGTATACGGGTGGGATGTTATTTAGTCCAGAATTAGACTCCTGGATTTTACAGGCTTCAGGGGGCAAGAAGACGTCCTTGCCTGTAAAAACTCCAATACCTAGGGCTAGGCCTAGGTTTCGTTCTTTCAGACAGCCTCTGGCAGAGGCCAGACTACCAGTCCAGGGGCCGTGGAATCCAGGAGACAGTCCCGTAGGGGAAGGTCATTCTTTGCCCCTGTGTCACGGGCACTAGGAGTCTTTACCCAGGGATCACCAGGTGATAAGCTTACCAGAGCAGTATAGGTGGTAATATGGTACTCTGGTAGCGGGGTGATCACGGAACAGGAGACAGCAGATGATAGAGATGCTCGGGAAAGTCTATGACTAGCAGCACTGGTAATATATATGTAGTAATACACGAGGAACTGAATGGACAAAGGACACGTGAGGGTAGTCAGTGGTCTGCGGTAGCAAGTTGTACCACTGCTATAGTGAGGAGGAATGTCCAACAGAAACGAGGAGGTGATGAGAGTCAGCGGTCTGCGTTTAGCAAGTTGTACCGCTGTCTGGGTGAAGGAATGGGATCCAGGTGAAGGTATCCGGGAAGTCAGTGGTCTGCGTTAGCAAGTTGTACCACTGCTATGTGAGAGGACACTGGAACAGGTGACACTGGAAACAGGAATCAGTGGTCTGCCTCTAGCAAGTTGTACCACTGAATATATATGTGAGGAGGAGCACGGGGAAAGACTGCAATACAGAGGATACACGGGCACCTTGAACTTGATCCACAATGACATGCACAATATAGTAATGACTGAACAGCACTGCAATAATACAAAGTCATAGAAACTATCCGGGCAAAAGATAACACAGTCAATGATGGCAAAAGTCTCAGCGGATAGTAAGCTCCAGAGGAGAACAACTCAGTCCAGCAAGATATGCAATACACCAGCACAGTCAATGAGAAGTATGCATACCGTGGTTCAGGAGCAGGCTGTCAGACAGGAGTGCAGAGATACCTGAACGGCTGGAGGCCGGCAGGATGCGAAGTCCCTGGAGGGTGAAGCGGTAATCAAGTAGGTGCAGCGCACAGGTAGGTAGACCAGCAGGGAAACAAATACTCAGGAAGCAGTAGTATGTAGAACTGGACTCCTGGAGGACCCTGAAGAGTAGCGATGGTCTAGACGAGATGAAAGCGGTGAGGCGCAGATCCGATGCAGACTGGCGAGTAGAGACCAGCAGGAACACTGAGAAGCACGGAGAGCGGATCAGCTGCTGCAGACACGAGTAGAACTGAGGAGTAGCAGCCAGCAGGACTCTGCAGGTACACGGAGGTAGCGGATAGCAACCAACAGGTGCAGCCACGATGAAACACGGGAGAGTAGAGCTGAGCTGGAACTGTTGAGCACGGAGAGCAGCGGATAGGAATCAGTTGTAGCAGTCTCGAGGAAACACGGGAGAGTTGAGATAAACTGAAGACTGTAGCGCACGGAGGCAGCAGATAGGAATCAGCTAACAGTCACGATGATGAAACACAGCAGAGTTGAAGTGGTCTGAAGACTGTAGTGCAGGGAGGCAGCGGATAGGAATCAGCTAACAGTCACGATGAAACACAGCAGAGTTGAAGTAGTCTGAAGACTGTAGTGCACGGAGGCAGCGGATAGGAATCAGCTAACAGTCACGATGAAACATAGCAGAGTTGAAGTGGTCTGAAGACTGTAGTGCACGGAGGCAGCGGATAGGAATCAGCTAACAGTCACGATGAAACACAGGAGAGTTGAAGTGGTCTGGAAACCACAGGAGTAGAAGGGGTCTGGAAACCACAGGAATCAGCAGCGCTGAATACACGAGGAAACACAGGAACACCTTCAGAGGCTCATGGGGAATGAGACTCCAAGATCAGGCAACGAGGTATGGACAGCAGGTGCTTTAAATAGGGAGTGTTGCCTGATCAGCCAATTAAGTTAAAGGAACAGGTACTGAAGGTTTTGAAAGGGCTGCGCATGCGCAGACCCTCAGGATGGTGGACGGCCACGGTTCCTAAACACACGGGAAGAAGCACTCACAGTCTGGTGAGTGACAGTACCCCCCCTTTTAAAGGTGGGCACAGAACGCCTGGAACCGGGCTTGTCCGGATTTTTGGAATAAAACTTCTTAAGAAGAGCTGGGGCGTTGAGATCTTCAGCTTTGATCCATGAACGCTCCTCAGGACCAAAGCCCTTCCAATGAACGAGGAAACGGAGAACTCCTCGCGAAATTTTTGCGTCCAATACATGAGTAATCTCAAAATCTTCCTCCTGATGAACTTGAACTGGCTGAGGTGCTGAAGGAGGAGCCGAGAAACGGTTGATGATGAGAGGTTTGAGCAAGGACACATGGAAGGCATTGGAAATACGAAGGTTCTTAGGAAGTAGAAGTTTGAAACAAACTGGATTTATCACTTGAATGATCCTATATGGACCAATAAAACGGGGAGCGAATTTCATAGATGGGACCTTCAAACGAATATTTTTGGTAGATAACCAGACACGATCTCCAATTTTCAGTGGTGGAATAGCCCGCCTCTTCTTATCTGCGAAAGACTTATATTTGGCAGATGTCTTCTTTAAACAGGTTTTGACCTGAGACCAAATATTTTTGAAGGTCTGACAAACAGTCTCTACAGCAGGAACTTGGGTGGGAGGGAGGGCAGGAAATTCCGGAAAAGACGGATGGTGACCGTAAACCACAAAGAATGGAGTTTTGCACGATGACTCATGGTACATGTTGTTATGAGCGAATTCAGCCCAAGGAAGCAATTCTACCCAGTTGTCTTGATTAGCTGATGAGAACATCCTTATAAAGGTCTCGAGATCTTGATTGACCCGTTCAGTTTGTCCGTTTGATTGCGGATGGTAAGAAGATGAGAGTGCTAATCGTATGCCCAGGGTTTTACAAAGGGCCCGCCAGAATCTGGAAACGAATTGTACTCCTCTATCTGACACAATCTCAGACGGACATCCATGAATACGAAAGATTTCCTTAACGAAATGTTCAGCCAGAGTAGACGAGGAAGGCAAACCAGACAAAGGGACAAAATGAGCCATCTTCGAAAATCTGTCTACCACTACCCAAATAGTATTACAATTTTTACTAGATGGCAGATCAGTAACAAAGTCCATACAAATATGGGTCCAGGGCTTGGACGGAATGGGTAGTGGTTGCAGCAACCCCGCTGGAGTTCTGCGGGAGGATTTAAACTGAGAACACAATTCGCAAGAAGCAACAAACTCTTTGACGTCTCTCCTCATCGAGAGCGAACCAGTAACTTCGAGAGAGAATCTCAAAGGTCTTGCGTTCACCAGCATGTCCAGAAAAACGAGAAGAATGGAACCACAAAAGGATTTTCCTCCTAAGAGTAGGAGGCACGAGGGTCTTCCCAAATGGTAGCACTTTAGTGGAAGAAGCAGCCAGCGAGATACATTTGGGGTCTAGTATAGAATGGTTGGAAACCTCTTCAACGTCAGAGGAAGTCACAAAAGCTCGAGATAGAGCGTCAGCTTTCTTGTTCTTGGCAGCTGGTTTGAAGGTGATGATTAATTCGAAACGAGAAAAGAAAAGAGACCATCTTGCTTGACGAGGATTCAAGCATTGGGCAGACTGTAGGTATGACAAGTTCTTATGATCCGTGAAAATTGTCACAGGGTGACGAGCTCCTTCCAATAAGTATCTCCACTCCTCTAATGCAACTTTGATAGCCAGCAACTCCTTGTCCCCGATAGTGTAATTTTTCTCCGCAGGCAGGAGACCCCGAGAGCAAAAGGCACAAGGATGGAATTTTTGTTGCTCCGAGCGTTGGGAAAGAATGGCTCCTATGCCCACATTAGAGGCATCTACTTCTAGGAAGAAGGGGAGTGTCACATCAGGCTGTCGAAGAATGGGAGCAGAGGAGAAGGACTCTTTAAGAAATTGAAAGGCTTGGAGGGCCTCGGATGACCATTGCTTAGTATTGGCCCCTTTACGAGTCAGGGCCACAATAGGAGATGCAATGGACGAGAAGTCTTGAATGAAGCGTCTATAGTAATTGGCAAAACCTAAAAAACGCTGGATAGCACGAAGAGTAGTTGGCTGGGGCCAATGTAATACAGCATTCACCTTTTCTGGATCCATTTTTAGGCCAACTCCGGAAACAATATACCCCAAAAATGGAATCTGGGGCAACTCGAATGAACATTTTTCTAGTTTGCAGAATAATGAATTTTTCCGGAGTCTGGAAAGGACCTCTGCCACATGTTGGTGATGAGAAGGCAGGTCCTGTGAAAAGATCAATATGTCGTCCAGGTAGACAACGACACATACATATAACAAGTCCCGAAAGATCTCATTAACGAAGCCCTGGAAAACAGCGGGGGCATTACACAACCCAAAAGGCATTACTAGATATTCATAATGCCCATCTCTGGTGTTGAACGCTGTCTTCCATTCGTCACCGGACCGGATTCTAATTAAATTATAGGCACCACGAAGATCCAACTTGGTAAAGATCCGAGCTCCCTTGATGCGATCAAATAACTCAGTGATCAACGGAATGGGATACCGATTTTTAATAGTAATGCCATTGAGTCCACGAAAATCTATGCAGGGGCGTAGTGATCCATCCTTCTTTTTGACGAAGAAGAACCCGGCTCCAGTGGGAGAGGTGGAAGGTCGAATAAACCCTCGCTGGAGATTCTCCTGGATGTAATCAGATGTAGCTTGAGTTTCAGGTAACGAAAGTGGATAGACCCGACCCCTAGGAGGAGTCTTGCCAGGTAAAAGATCGATCGGACAATCCCATGAACGATGAGGAGGAAGACGTTCAGACTGAGCTTTATCAAAAACATCGGCAAATGAAGCATACTGAGGAGGGAGTCCCGGTGAGGAAGATGAGATGGAAGATTGCTGTATTTTAAGAGGAATGACTTGAGAAAGACAACAATGATGACATTCAGCTCCCCAAGACGTAACTTGAGGAGTGCGCCAGTCAATCTGGGGAGAATGACATTGAAACCATGGAAGGCCTAAGACAATCGGACTTGTCGTAACAGGAAGAATTAAAAACGAAATCTCTTCATGGTGTAGCACACCAATCTGAAGCGTTACTGGAGATGTACTCTGGGTGATGAGACCATTGATGAGACGTGATACATCTATAGCAGTCACAGTAATCGGTGTTTTCAAAGTAATCACTCGTAGGGACCATTGATTCACTAGGGATTTAGAAATGAAATTTCCTGCTGCTCCAGAATCAATCAGTGCTTGAGACTCAAAGGATTTGGTAGCAAAGGAAATCGTAACATCAAAGGCGCAGACTTTTAATTTCGTAGAAGATGGAGAGGACTCCAGGGACCCTAACTTCACCTCTCCAGAACTAGTTAGGGCCTGGCATTTCCCGATTTCTTAGGGCAAGAACTGAGCATATGTGTGGAATCAGCACAATAGATACAAAGTCTATTCTTTACTCTTCGGTTCCTTTCCTCTAAAGTTAATTTGGAACGTCCTATCTCCATGGGAATCACAGAAGGTGAAGCTGGACGAAATTGAGGGGTTGAGCGAAGAGGTGTTTTAACTGAAGTTGTTTTCTCAGATTCTCTTTCACGAAACCTCATGTCTACACGATGGCAAAGAGAGATCAAATCTTCTAATGACGTAGGAAGCTCTTGGGTAGTCAGTGCATCTTTAATTTTATCGGAGAGCCCCTGCCAGAATGCGGCAATTAATGCTTCAGTGTTCCACTGAAGTTCAGAGGCTAATATCCTAAATTGAATGACGTACTGGCCTACTGTATGAGAACCCTGACGTAAACGAAGAATGGTGGAAGCAGCGGAAGTCACACGACCTGGTTCATCGAACACACTTCGGAACAACAAATGAATTTGGCACTATCTTGTAATACAGGATCGTTTCTCTCCCACAGAGGGGAGGCCCAAGCCAGAGCTTGTCCAGAAAACAATGAGATAAGATAGGCCACTCTGGAACGATGGGTAGAAAAATTTTGAGGTTGGAGCTCAAAATGAACTGAGCATTGGTTGAGAAAACCCCTACAAGTTTTGGGGTCTCCATCGTACTTTGACGGAGTAGGCAGGTGTAGCGTGGGAGCTGTAGACACCTGGGATGGCACTGGGGAAACGGAGGAAAGCACAGGAGCTTCAACATTAGCTGTAACGGTCTGTCCAGATGTTCTTTGGGAGGCTAACGACTGGTAGCATTGAAGTAACAGCTGTTGGCGAGCATCCTGTTGCTCCACACGGGTGACCAGATGCTGCAGCATCTCTTTGGCTGTAGGTTCCGTATCTGGGTCTGTCATTGCCTGATCTTACTGTCACGGGCACTAGGAGTCTTTACCCAGGGATCACCAGGTGATAAGCTTACCAGAGCAGTATAGGTGGTAATATGGTACTCTGGTAGCGGGGTGATCACGGAACAGGAGACAGCAGATGATAGAGATGCTTGGGAAAGTCTATGACTAGCAGCACTGGTAACATATATGTAGTAATACACGAGGAACTGAATGGACAAAGGACACGTGAGGGTAGTCAGTGGTCTGCGGTAGCAAGTTGTACCACTGCTATAGTGAGGAGGAATGTCCAACAGAAACTAGGAGGTGATGAGAGTCAGCGGTCTGCGTTTAGCAAGTTGTACCGCTGTCTGGGTGAAGGAATGGGATCCAGGTGAAGGTATCCGGGAAGTCAGTGGTCTGCGTTAGCAAGTTGTACCACTGCTATGTGAGAGGACACTGGAACAGGTGACACTGGAAACAGGAATCAGTGGTCTGCCTCTAGCAAGTTGTACCACTGAATATATATGTGAGGAGGAGCACGGGGAGAGACTGCAATACAGAGGATACACGGGCACCTTGAACTTGATCCACAATGACATGCACAATATAGTAATGACTGAACAGCACTGCAATAATACAAAGTCATAGAAACTATCCGGGCAAAAGATAACACAGTCAATGAGTATTTTAAATGCTTTTTACTTTTTTTAAATGCTTTTTTCTTTTTAAACGTTTTTTTTTTTACAAATTTTTTTGTTTTTAAAAGTGTATTTTTAGCTCTATTAGTTTGTAAAGGACTTTTTTTAAAAAAACAACAGTTTTTTTTATTCGCAAACAAGTTTTTTTTAAAAAACTGTATATTTTTAAAATGCTTTTTGCTGCAAATACATTGTATGCTTTTTCTATTACATCCAGAATCGCCAGGACCGTAGTTCAGTCCCAGTCCGAAACCTACACCTCCACCTTCAGTGAGAGATTCGGGCACAGACGAGCATGCAGGTGCGTGATTTATGTTTAGGAGAGAAATAATGGAGTTAATTGATTTCCTGTGCAAATGTTGCTGTCAATGTTTTTATTTTGGGTTTTTTTGGTTTATGGTTTGCAACGAGAACTTAGGGCTACATTTACTAAACTGAGATGTTGCCTATAGCAACCAATTAAGAATATACCTTTACTTTATTTATTGCATTCAACAAAATGACAGTTAAAATCTGATTGGTTGCTATAGGCAACATCTCCACTTTTGCAACCACGCCGTTTAGTCAAAATACCCCAGCATGTACTACACAGAGAGAGTACAAAAATAGTATTAGTTTACCCCAAAGCACGGTCTAGCAGCATTTGGCTGACTAAATCCTCATATTTGTAGGTTAAAAATACTTTGCTTTTTTACCCCCCTCAGCCATACATAGTCCAAATGATAATGTGTATTCAAAAGATAAAAAGTGCATCCTGAAGCAGGTAGCATAGGACAAGAAATCAGGAATGCAAACATTGTGAAACAATCTGCAGTTGCAAAAGATTATTCTTTCCTATCCAGTGTTCAGAATGCAATATACAAACATATTATATCCTATATACTTACCGTCATTTTTCATACACAGGGCCGTCTTCATACCAGGCATCTCACCCGGAGTCCCTGCAAATGTCCCCTGAGCCAGATGATCAAACCATCATCACCCTGGAAAGAGTGGATGCCCCTGTGTCTGGCCTCCAGGATGTTTCACCTGGCCCTGCTAAACAACCAGAACACCAGCAACCTGCACCTTCAAGTATGGACCCAGCCAGAGAAATGGCGCTATCTATTGGCGCTTTCCAGCAGCAGCAAACAATATTTATGGAAAGCCAAACACGCCACATGTCCCAAATTGCGGGCCATTTGAGGCGGTTACACCGCACAAATAGCCAGATACCTGCTGCAATCAACCGTCTGGCTAATGCCTGGGAACAAACCAATATGCAGATGGCCCAAATGACTGGGGCTGTGGAGGCATTACATTCCTCCGTTCGCGAGGGGAATGCGAACGTCACCCGGCTGGCTGGCCAACTACAGCAGGAACTTATTGCCCACTTGCCGGCACCTTTTTCTTCTGCCACCACCAGTACCGCTAGTACGCCTAGCAGATCAGCCCAGCGTACTTCTCCAAGGAGAGGTGCTCGCACCAGGGGTAGCCGAGGGAGAGGAGAGGAGAGAGTGGCTTCAGAGGTGGTGATGTGCCTGCAAAAAGGCGGCGCTAGTGTTTGTTTTTTGTAATTTCTGTTTTTTCATGCATATGTATGCATTCGCAATTAACCTTTATTGTGTTAAACTTTAATAAATGCTGTTTAATTTCAATGCTCTCAGTCTTTCTTTTCATCAAATTAAACAAGAGTATACTGGTTTGTGGAAAAATGCACTAATTTCACTTACACATTGACATGTGCCTGTACCTTTCTAGGGACGTTTACATTTACTACATGAGGAATACACACTATCCTCTGTTTAAAAGTTAACATTTGGGCTAAAACATAAAAAAAACTCACATCCAACACATTTTAGATCAATACATGTTTCTCATAGTATGCACTTACATGTAAAGTAAAGCTGATTGAAATGAGAGGGTCTGTATTGTGCCTCCACCCCTGTGTGCTCTGCACATCACCAAATGGGACACGGACCCCTACTTGTTCACTGTCTACTGCACTAATGGGGTAAGTTGATGTAATGCTAGATTATGTATCAAACAGCCAGCCAGGATAATATCAGACCCCTTTTCAGGTGCATACATAGCCACCCCACCAGATTATTCTAGTAACCTGAACCTGGTTTACAAGAGTACAAAGGTACGCTATAACACACCTCTACTAGTGGGTATGTGACTCATTGAATTTGTGCTGTGCAGATGTCTGAGGATGCAGCAGAGAAGTCATAAGCCAGAAACCCATTTTTTTATTTAGTAAATGTAGAATTGCTTTTACACTCTATTAAGGGATAACTATGTAATGACATATTGTGCATTCTGATTTTGGATAAACACCAGTATTCTTGAGGATTTGTTGCAATTTAAAAATAAAAAAAAACACATGTGGAAATCAGTCAATAGATTGCATGGTGGGAAAACACAATAAAAAAAATAAAAATTACACTGAAATTACAATACACTGTGGCCTTTTTACATATACACTCCCAAAGGAGCTAACTTTGTACATGAAATGGCCCTTTCCCTTCTGTTCTGATTGACAAAATACCTGAAACAGCACACTGTTTGAACAATCTCGCCGCTCACAAGCAGCGCTTTCATTGTGGTCTTTTGAATGGCGGTTTTCGGGCGGCTTTATAAACCCCCTAATAGTAAATCCGGCTGTTTGTATGTTGAACATTGTTGAAACCGTCATGGCGCTTTATACAGAGGCGGGTTTAAAAACATCATTTCTGGTCGTTTGGATGGCGGGTTTAGCGTTAGTAAATCCGGCGATGGCTAAACCACCGCCAAAGTCGGCGGGTTTACAAACACGCCTGTTAGTAAATCTAGCCCTTTGTCTTCAGTTACTGGTGAGAATGAATTAAGGGTGGATTGGGGAGTGTAGGTAAAGGTGGGTAGATTGAGTGGAATGAGTGTAATTTGGCATGAGGAAATATCTTGTCAATTGGTGTCAATTTTGTCTTTAACATATGTGTCAAATTCATGGGCAGTGAAGGAGGAAGGAGGTGCAGGTGGATAGAGAAGAGAGTTGCAGGTGGCAAAGAGGTGACGTGGGTTAGAAGCCTGGGTGGATATTAGAGCTTTTAAGAATGTTTGTTTAGCAATTGAACGAGCCAGATCCGGATTTAGACCTCATGGGGCATCCATTCACGACCTATTCATCTCCAACTCTCTAAATCTTCTTGCCATCACTGAAACCTGGCTCACTTCTTCCGATACTGCCTCACCTGCCGCCCTTTCCTACGGGGGCCTCTCCTTCACCCACTCCACCAGACCGGATGAGTGTCCAGGAGGTGGTGTGGGCCTCCTCCTTTCCCCTAACTGCACTTTTCGGGTCATTCCTACTTTACCTTCCCTCTCCTTCTCTTCCTTTGAAGTACACTCCATCCGGCTCTTCTCCCCCATCCACCTCCGTGTCTCTGTCATCTACCGGCCCCCTGGCCCCACCTCCCTTTTCCTTGACAACTTCGCTGCATGGCTCCCCCACTACCTTTCCTCCGACCTTCCCTCCATCATACTTGGTGACTTTAATATTCCTATTGACAAATGTTCTGACCCCGCCACCATCAAATTTCTCACCCTCTCCTCCTCCCTAGGCCTCACTCAGTGGACCTCTTCCCCCACCCACTGTCTTGGTCACTCCCTCGACCTTGTCTTCTCTCATCTCTGTGATCTCTCTGACTTCTCCAACTCTCCCTTCCTATTTTCTGACCACCATCTCCTCTCCTTCACTCTGTCCTCCTCACCTGCTCCTGCCTCGCCCAAGGCGACCCTCACCAGGCGCAACCTTGATGCTATTGACCCTACCTCTTTCTCCTCCTCTCTTGAAACTCTCCTATCACCCCTTACCTCCCTGGTCTGTCCTGACCAGGCATTCTCTCTCTACAATCTCTCCCTCACTACTGCCCTGGACGCTGTCGCCTTGGCCTCTACCGTCAGCAGACGCCACATCCTTCCCCAGCCCTGGCACTCAAAACTCACCCGCTTCCTTCAAAAGTGCTCTCGCACTGCTGAACGCCTCTGGAGGAAATCTCGTTCCCTGGCCGACTTCCTTCACTTTAAATTCATCCTCTCTTCTTTCTGTTCCGCCCTCTCCCTTGCCAAACAATCCTTCTTTAAGTCCCTCATTTCTTCTCAGTCCTCCAATCCCCGCCGCCTCTTTGCCACCTTCAGCTCCCTACTCTCCCCCCCACCCCCTTCTGTCCCGTCTTCCCACTCCGCTTCTGACTTTGCCACCTTTTTCTCTTCCAAAATTGAGGCCATCAGACTGAATATCTGCTCTTCCCCTTCTCCCGCCTCCCTCTTTGCTTCACCTCCCATTAACACCCAACTCTGGTGCTCCTTCTGCCTACAACAGGTGAAGAAGTTCACTCTCTCATTCAGTCCTCTCCACCCTCTACCTGCCCTCTCGATCCCATCCCCTCTCACCTCCTTCGCTCTCTTTCTCCCACTGCCTGCTCTTACCTCGCACACCTTTTCAACCTATCACTCTCCTCTGGGGTAGTACCCTTCTCATTTAAACACGCTCTCATCTCTCCTATCCCCAAGAAACCCAATCTCGACCCCACATCTCTTGCCAATTATCGCCCTCTCTCTCTTCTCCCCTATGCCCCTAAATTACTTGAGCGGATTGTCTGTAGCCGCCTAACCAGGCACCTCTCGGACAATTCCCTCCTTGACCCTCTCCAATCCGGCTACCGCCCCCTCCACTCTACCGAAACGGCCCTGGCCAAGGTTACTAATGATCTCCTATCAGCCAAATCCAAGGGTCACTTTTCCCTACTCATCCTCCTTGACCTCTCCGCAGCCTTCGACACCGTGGACCACCCCCTCCTGCTGCAAACTCTTCTCTCTCTTGGCCTCTCTGGTTCTGTCCACGCCTGGTTCACCTCTTACCTCGCTAACCGCTCCTTTTCTGTATCCACGTCTGGTTCTTCCTCCTCCCCCTACCCTCTCGCAGTAGGAGTCCCGCAGGGCTCCGTTCTTGGCCCTCTACTCTTTTCCCTCTATACTTCCTCCCTTGGTGCTCTCATCTCCTCCTTTGGCCTTCAGTATCACCTTTATGCTGACGACATTCAACTCTACATCTCTTCACCTGATCTTTCCCCCACCCTCCTCGCTCAGGTATCTGACTGCCTCTCCGCCATCTCCTCCTGGATGTCGGAGCGCTTTCTCAATATCAACATTTCCAAAACTGAACTCATTGTCTTTCCTCCTCCCAACCACCCATCCCACCATGACCTCTCCATTGTCTTAAACAACACTACCATCTCCTCTGTCACCCAACTCCGCTGCTTGGGTGTCAGCCTTGACTCCTCTCTCTCTTTTGCCCCCCACATTCATTCCCTTGCCCAAGCCTGTCGCTTCCAACTACGCAACATTGCCCGCATCCGTCCCTTTCTCTCTCAGGAGGCCACCAAAACTATCATACACGCACTCATCATCTCCCGCCTGGATTACTGCAACCTCCTCCTCACCGGCCTCCCCCACTCTCGTCTCTCCCCCCTCCGCTCTATACTCAACGCGGCCGCAAGACTCATCTACCTCTCACGCCGCTCCTCCTCTGCCTCCCCTCTCTGCCTTGCCCTTCACTGGCTCCCCTTCCCCTACAGAATTCTTTTCAAACTCCTCACCACCACTTACAAGGCTCTCTCCCACTCTACTGCCCCTTATATCTCCAACCTCCTCTCCATTCACACTCCCGCCCGCTCCCTGAGCTCGGCCAATGACCGTCACCTCTCCTCCACTCTGATCACCTCTTCCCATTCCAGAATCCAGGACTTTTCCTGTGCAGCCCCCCTTCACTGGAATGACCTCCATCGCTCCATCTGCCTCTCTCCCACTCTGTGCTCCTTCAAACGTGCACTCAAAACTCACTTCTTTCTCAAAGCCTACCACCCGTCCACTTAACCCCTATCTCCTCCGCTCATTCTCCCCTCTCTCCCATTGCCTCAACCGGCTCCTCTTGTGCCTGGTCTGTCAACCCTCCCTTAGGATGTAAGCTCGAATGAGCAGGGCCCTCTTCCCTCCTGTCTCCTTACCCGTTCTTCTGCTCCGTGTCTATTGCATCTGCCTGCCTGGAGTTTCTGAATTATTGGTACTTTTTGTTTATTGTTCTGTACTGTTATACCCTGTATAGTCTACTGTTTGTACTATGTGCGGCACTGCGGAAACCTTGTGGCGCCTAACAAATAAATGATAATAATAATAATAATAATGGGGCCCTAGGCAAGATACTGGTTTGGGGCTCCCTCCCTGAAAAAATCCATAGCACTATAGTTTTTTAGCATAACACATACCTATTCAGGGGCTGGCTGGCAGACTTTAGCCCGGGGGGGCAAGCATACAGCACTGGCCCATAAGTAGCGGCCCATTTTTAAATGGTGGTCCCACCGCCGGCCCTGGGAGGGCCCTCTGGGGACCGCTGGGCCCTAGGCAATTGCCTAGGTTGCCTAGTGGTAAATACGGCCCTGGAACAAGCAATGCTGTTAGATAAAAGGATGAATTTATAGTGGAGAAAATCGGGATAGGAACGAGATTTCCTCCAGTGGCGCTCTGCAGTGCGGGAGCACTTTTCAGGTAGCGGGTCTGTTTGTTGTGCCATAGCTGGGGTTTGGATCGTCGGAGACTATATGTAGTAGCTGGAGCTGCATTGTCTAGGTCTGAAGTGAGTGTTTTCTTATTGAAAGACGCAGACTGTTTAGGACAGCACAATGCAGCCATTGGAGAAAATAGTTGTTTTAGTGAAAATAAGAAGTGTATTGGGTTAAGAGTACTTAGGTTTCATTGTGTACGTGTGTATTTGGGTGTAGAGGGAAGGGCATGAGGTAAGGTGAGGCTGAAAGAAAGGAGGTTGCGGTCAGAGAGTGGGAAGGCTAAATTGGAGAAACTAGAGATGGAGCAGTAGCAGGAGAAAACAAGGTCAAGGAAGTGCCCATAATAGCGGGTGGGAGATGAGGTCCACTGGGAGAGACCAAAGGAGGAAGTAATTGAAACAATTTTAGTGGCAGAAGAGACAGTAGGATTATCAAACTGAATGTTGAAACCACCTTGTGTCAGTGTAGGCAGGTCAAAGGATAGGAAATAAGTGAGCCAGGCCGCAAGGTTGTCAAGGAATTCGAAAACTGGACTTGGGGCGAGATAAATGACAGCAACATGAAGGTGGAGAGGATAAAATAGACGGATAGTGTGGACTTCAAAGGAAGAGAATGAGTGGAAAGGTTCAGAGGGTATGACTTGGAAGGTGCAGCGTGGAGAAAGTAGACTGCCTACTCCACCACCTTGTCTGTTTCTGGGTCTAGGAGTGTGGCTGAAGGAGATTTCCCCATAGGAGAGAGCTTCAGGGGATGTAGTGTTAGAGGAGGTGAGCCAAGTTTCTGTAATGGCATGGAGGTTCAGAGATTTAGAAATGAATAGATCATGGATAGATGTAAGTTTGTTACAAACAGATCTGGTCTTCCACAGTGCACAGGAGAAGGGAAGAGAAGGTAGTGGAGATATGTGGATAAACTTGGCGGGATTGGAAATACAGGATGGATGGAAAGGCTTGGGGTGGAGCGAGGAGCGTGAGCAGGTAATATATGGGAATTGTATGGGTCCCAGGGTTAGGCAGCAATGCAAAAGAGCAGGGTGAGAAAGAGGACATGCGTGGAGGATTTGTGGGTGTGAGGTTTATTTCTATTTATGTAGGCTGGTGAATGTGGTAAGTGCAGGAGACAAAACAGTTCATGTGTACAGACTATCAAGGAGGGAAGTAGTGAAAGGGAAATAATAATCGGGGAGGGATGAATAGGATGATGGATAAAGAAGAGGAGTTTGGAGAGAAGTATGGTGACAGTAAATAGGGGAGACTATAAATTGAGTAGGTGCATGATGGAGAGATGTGAATGAATGTGCATTAGCTAGGGTAGGTAATGGATAATGAGAAAGTGGAAAGGAAAAATTGATCCAAATTGTGTGGGGCAATGGAAGAGGTGAAGAATTCTTTACCGTCCCCTGGCTGGGGTTAATTGAGTAGGACGATAAATCACTTTTTGATAAATCTGCCCCTTGAAGTTAGATTATGAACCTCCATTTTGTTTTAGAATACTTTTTGATTTTATTCATATGTAAGATGTTCATAGGTTTGTATACCTTGTAAGACAAGAAGACACCTGACTAGTTCTTTGCGGCTGATGCATGTATTTACGTTTTTACACATGGGAACGTATATTTTTTCTTTTATATTGCATCGGAGTGCATTTCGATTTTAAAGGAATGGAAGTGGCCCACTTTATGATACTGCAGATGAATCATGTATTTGCTCTTATGTAAGTGTTTATCCTAAAAGGGAAACAGAGCATTTCTTTCACGTGGTGCTGCATGCTATATATTATTTCACTGGCTAATAGGGGATTCATAGAATTTACCCGTTAGTTGCCAGATATTAGTGGCACTAAGATATCTCTTTGGATGTTTTTTTACATGGAACCTACACTAATGAATTTGGGAGAATACCAGGATGGATCATCCAAGCATGAAAATTTAACTGTTTGAAGTGAACATTTTATGGGACTGTGATTTTGATCGTTGTTTACCATTTATGTATGTTTGTTGTATACACCAATAGCGCCATCTGATTCCTTTTGTATTGTATGGTGGTATCTTATGTTGCACAGAAAAGGGGATTTTGTGTTTAAGGAATAAGAGGCGGCTTGTGGTTTTATGCGCAGGTGCTTCCCTATATTACATTGTCTTTGGTTAAAATTAACATATAGTCAATTGAATTGAAGAATAAACAGAAGACACCATAAAATCTTACAAGGCTAGCAAACATTGATGAATCTTAAGCTGGGTACACATTGATGCAACTATCATGCAGATAAACAACTGTTTGGTCAGATATGGCATTAGTGTTTACACTCCCACGATCATGTTTTATCGTACCCAAGCACTTCGCATCTGTCGATTTGGGTTCTATAAACATCCTAAAAATCCCAATGATGGAATGATGTCAGGCAAATGTGGAAGTGTGTATGCACTCATGACCAGCAGTGTAGGCAGATATATGTAGAGTGTACAGAGTCACAATATTTTTGGCAGTTGATTATGACAGATGAAGAGCACAGATCTGATAGTAAATTTTGTAGGTGTGTATGCATGAATCGGAATGCTCATCAGGAGTTTCATTCTATGGTAAAATCGTTACCGAATTGCATTTAAGTAATTTTCTATTGTGTGTACTCAGCTTTATAGACAACTACTTAAGGCCAATAAAATGTATATTAGATTAATCGATCATATCAGACTACAAAGACTTTAAAGAATTGAATAGATAGACACCTATTTTAGTATAAGAAGTTAGTAGAATCTGTTATGAGTTCAGAGTACATTCCATCAACCAACTTGTATGATGGCTACACGCTGATTAAATTGCTTGCTATACTCTATTGTGCTATGCCTTGGTAAGAATAAAAGTTTCCTGAAAAAATCTTATTCAATTTTGAATACAATTCCAATTTCCAACAGCTTGATAAGCCAGATAGGAGAGAGAGCTGATCAGCTGGGTAACACATTACTATGTGTTGGAAGAAATGCACGCTAACCTAAAGCTAGGAGGCATTTGAACAGCATCAGTGTACTCTGAGCTGATGAAGAGTGCATATGTCTGTCTTCCACTTGGTGGAGTGTCAAGCTTATTACTTGTGTTCATAATAGAGTTTTAGTTCTTCTCTAGTCAGTTGATCTAGGGGCTCATTTAGAATTGAACGTAAGGAAAAAAACGTTTTGTTTCAGATATGTAATGCCTATGCACAACAAAAATTCTGAATGCATACTTCCATATGTAGATTTTTCCATATTGAGATCCCCTTAAACTTGTGTGGTAGTTGGAAGGGGTGGGCAAGCATAAGCTGAGTACAGTAAGGGCATGTTCATGTAAGTGTAACATAATTAGACATGGACACATCTCCAGATATGTCTTTAAGGAGGCATATTAGTTGCACGCACTGGAGGGCTGGAGCAATAATACGCAATAATGATGATGATTTTTAGCAGCACTATCTAGACCAGTGGTTCCCAAACTTTTGCAGTTCGCGGCACTCTTAGAGTCTCCAAATTTTTTCAAGGCACCCCTCCAAAAAAATTATTGAGCAGTCCTGTTTTAGAAGTAGTTGGGTCAAAAAATTGTAATAAGTATTTAGGTCAGGACAGAAATACTTATTTAGTTGTATGCAAAAATGCCCCCTCTGCATCCAGGCACGCTGTTACCCTCCTCTGCTCCTGTCACACTCCTCTGTCCCATTGTGCACCCCTGTCGCACTCCTCTGTCCCATTGTGCGCCCCTGTCGTACTCCTCTGTCCCATTGTGCGCCGCTGTCGCACTCCTCTGTCGCACTGCTCTGTCCCATTGTGCGCCCCTGTCGCACTCCTCTGTCCCATTGTGCGCCCGTCGCACTCCTCTGTCCCATTGTGCGCCCCTGTCGCACTCCTCTGTCCCATTGTGCGCCCCTGTCACACTCCTCTGTCCCTGTTACACTCCTCTGCCCCTGTTACACTCCTCTGTCCCGTTGTGCCCAGCTGTCACCCTCCTCTGCCCCTGTTACACTCCTGTCCCGTTGTGCCCCGCTGTCACCCTCCTCTGCCCCTGTTACACTCCTGTCCCGTTGTGCCCCAGCTGTCACGCTCCCTCTGCCCCTGTTACACTCCTGCCCCGTTGTGCCCCAGCTGTCACGCTCCCTCTGCCCCTGTTACACTCCTGTCCCGTTGTGCCCCAGCTGTCACGCTCCTCTGCTCCTGTTACACTCCTGTCCCATTGTGCCCCAGCTGTCATGCTCCCTCTGCCCCTGTTACACTCCTGTCCCGTTGTGCCCCAGCTGTCACGCTCCTCTGCCCCTGTTACACTCCTGTCCCGTTGTGCCCCAGCTGTCACGCTCCTCTGCCCCTGTTACACTCCTGTCCCGTTGTGCCCCAGCTGTCACGCTCCTCTGCCCCTGTTACACTCCTTTCCCGTTGTGCCCCAGCTGTCACGCTCCCTCTGCCCCTGTTACACTCCTGTCCCGTTGTGCCCCAGCTGTCACGCTCCTCTGCCCCTGTTACACTCCTGTCCCGTTGTGCCCCAGCTGTCATGCTCCTCTGCCCCTGTTACAATCCTGTCCCGTTGTGCCCCAGCTGTCACGCTCCTCTGCCCCTGTTACACTCCTGTCCCGTTGTGCCCCTCTGTCACACTCATCTGCCCCGCTGTCACACTTCTCTGCCCCGCTGTCTGCCCCGCTGTGCCCCTCTGTCTGCCCCGCTGTGCCCCTCTGTCTGCCCCGCTGTCTGCCCCGCTGTGCCCAGAGCTGGATTAAGGCTTTGGGGGGCCCAGGGCACTTAAGACAGGGGGGCCCCTAAGATCTAAAATTAAGGGCATAGTGACACATCCTGCATTACATCACCTACAGCCCACAGTATGACACTTACAGCTCTCCTAGGTTGTCTGCATAAGAAAAATCATTGTTTCCACAAACTAAAATACTGTACATTAAAACAATCATCAAAACACCACATTAAAATTGGTATTGACACCACACATTAAAACTAGCAATGATACCGCATATTAAAAATTCCATTGATAATGCACATTAAAACTAGCAATGATACCGCACATTAAAACTAACATAAAAAATAAACATTGATAACATAACGCCAATTTTGACTAATATATATATATATATATATATATATATATATATAGTACTACAATTTTATTCAATATTTATTCAAAATTGCTAATGGGTGTGTTGATGCACCCTCCTACAGACAAAAAGACCTGCATTGTTGTGTACACCATTGAACGGTCACCAAAAATTAGAATTGTCCCACTAGAATTACAACGTTTCACAGACTCTGCTGCTCTCTCCTACCTGTTCTTCTCACTTTCACCACCTGTGCTGCAGGTTTCCTTAGTTGCAGCTTGTCTGGATCCTGGAATTTTGGAGGACCTATTTGGAAAAAAAATGGGGACATTTAGAAAATTACAGCCAGCCCCGGCGTTAAATCAATACCACCCATGATTAATAATTAAGCCTTCCTCCAGCCCCAACATTAAAATAATAGTATTCATATTTAATAAATAAACCTATTTCCCTCCCTACAAACAGCCCCAGCAATAAATTAATAGTATTTGCATTTCAGAAATATACCTATTTCCCGAACCTGTCACTGCCATTAAATAATTCATAGGCACATTTAATAGAGACCTCATTCTCCCCAAACTCACCCCCAAACTACCCCATCTTAAATTAATAGTCCCCACTATTGTGACTCTTTCCCCCCCCTTTTTCTATATACTGTGCCTCTCTCCCACACTTTTTCCTCATACTGTACCTGTTTCCCCATTTTTCCTCAATCTGTGCCTCTCCCCCCTTTTTTCTCATGCTGGGCCCCCCTTTTTCCTTACTGTGCCTCTCCCCCCCTTTTCTTTAATGTGCCTCTCCCCCCCTTTTCCTTACTGTGCCTCTCTCCCCCTTTTCCTTACTGTGCCTCTCTCCCCCTTTTCCTTAATGTGCCTCTCTCCCCCTTTTCCTTACTGTGCCTCTCTCCCCCTTTTCCTTACTGTGCCTCTCTCCCCTTTTTCCTTACTGTGCCTCTCTCCCCCTTTTCCTTACTGTGCCTCTCTCCCCCTTTTCCTTTCTGTGCCTCTCTCCCCCTTTTCCTTACTGTGCCTCTCTCCCCTTATACCTTACTGTGCCTCTCTCCCCTTATTCCTTACTGTGCCTCTCTCCCCCTTTCCCTCACTGTGCCTCACTCCTCTTTCTTACTGTGCCTCTCTCCCCTTATTCCTTACTGTGCCTCACTCCTCTTTTTCTTACTGTGCCTCTCTCCCCTTATTCCTTACTGTGCCTCTCGTCCCTTATTCCTGACTGTGCCTCTCTCCCCTTATTCCTTACTGTGCCTCTCTTCCCTTATTCCTTACTGTGCCTCTCTCCCCCTTTTCCTTACTGTGCCTCACTCCTCTTTTTCTTACTGTGCCTCTCTCCCCTTATTCCTTACTGTGCCTCTCTCCCCTTATTCCTTACTGTGCCTCTCTCCCCTTATTCCTTACTCTGCCTCCCTCATCTCCTTTTTCCTCATAGTTTGCCTTTCTGCTTAATTCCATTTCTTCACTTACCTTTCTATTAGCTTTTCTTTTCTTCTCTTCTGTCTTCTCTCTTCTTGCTTCCTCTCCGCGCTGCTCCTCACTGAATGACAGGCGTGACTTGATGACGTCACGCCTGCCATTCAGCATTAACAGAGCAGAGATGAAGGAGGGACGCCGGCGCGGCCGCGATCAGGTGAGTAAATCTCTTTCTTTTTTTTCCGCTACCCTGCACCCCCCACCAACGAGGAGGAGCAGCCCAGAACCTGCCCGCAACCCCCCCCCCGACCCCCCCGCATGCCGCCGCCGCAAAATCCGCCCCCCCCTTAATCCGGCTATGGCTGTGCCCCTCTGTCTGCCCGCTGTCTGCCCCGCTGTCACGCTCCCTCTCACTCTTCTGCCGCGCGCCAGCCATAGAAAAAAAAGAAAGAGCACAGAAACTTACCAATCCGCCGGGCGCTGGGACCCAGCAGCCTCCTCTCTCCCGCAGCTGTCACTGACATCGATATATGACAGCTGCGGGAGAGATGAGGCTTCTGGGTCCCGGCGCCCGGCGGATTGGTAAGTTTCTGTGCTCTTTTTTTTTAATGCTTGGCCCGGGGCACCCCAGTGACAGCGCCGCGGCACCCCTGGGAGCCGCGGCGCACAGTTTGGAAACCGCCGATCTAGACTCTTATTGTATTTTGACTCCCTCCAACTAATAGTATTTAAATCATTAGAGTTGTGGCTAATTTTTTGCATTACTTATTTGACGTTTGCTTTTGGACTACTGTAGGAAAGAAGATTCCCATTTCATTTTTAATGAGGAAACAACACATGTGGGTCTGTTTGTATTTCATTTCATTTTATATGAAATGCAAGTTTTGCATTTATTAATAACTGTCAAGACAATATTCTCTCTCCTATCTATTTATTTGACACTTCATAACACTATACTCCGGTAATGTGGAGGGTACTCTATATTTAGGAGTACAACTTGAAATCTATTCATGAATCCATTTGTCTTATATAAATATAGTGAAAAGAAAGTTATTGTTTTGCATCCCACACTATGGGAAGCAGCTCTGCCAGCTCTCAAGGAGTCATAACACACTAAAGAACACTTCTTGATGTTTTACTCTTGGTTCATTAGGTATTCCAAATGCATATGAGAAAGAAGGTTTGCTTAGGGAGATAGTGCTTCTCTATATGGCCTAATTTTGGGCAGGTTAAAGGTAAAGCTTTTGTGCATTTGGCTTGCTAGGTATTGACAATGGTCTGTTATAACTGCAATTGGTGGACTCATACAGGGAGTTTTGTCCTACACAAAATCTTTAGACACAAAGAGTTTTTAGGGGTGATTATGGCTCCAGTGGATTCAGGATAAAAGGAATATTTCACGTTCATACTTATCATCATATATCATATGTTTTCTTTAATCATTCTTAATCAGTTGTAATATAGCCCACCTGTTAGGGGCTATTATTTAGTTGTTGTCTTTCTCCACAGGTATACCCCCAGGGTATACGTTCACCAAAATGTGCATCTGCAATATATAATGATCATATGGAAATGCATTATAATTGCTTATAGCTTTGAAGCTTTGAAACTGAAGTTCTTCATAAACCTCACTATTGCTGTAAAACCACACACCCACTGGGCACCCACACTCACTTTTAGCCTTGTTCACGTTACCATAGCATGCTTTGATACCATAAAGTGTCTGTGATTTCAGTACAACCAGATCTATATATTAGTGTAACATAACTCCTGTGAGGACACCTCGCGTAGGTTCACCCCTTGTGACACTCAGATGAGCTGGTTTGCCCGTAGGCAGCCTTACATGGCAACTGAGGACACATGGTAGCCTTCATGAGATCAGAATATATATATATATATTATATATATATATATATATATATATATATATATATATATATATTGTGGCAAAAGCCCACTACTGCAGAAGCACACGCGAACAACTTCTTCCTTTTATGTAGTTTTATTGTCAGGATGGTAAATGTTTTGACACCGTACAGATTTCACAGCATTTCTTGGAGACCCTAAACGCTAGCTAGACATAGCTCAGCTCTCTCAAGACCAGCCAGCTACCCCAGCGTTGATCTCCCTGAACAAATGGCCCAAACAAGCTTTTATACATGTTACTCCTCCCACAGCCTTAGCTTGATGGACAGGTGACACACCCACCTTCTCTTTAAAAGAAACACCCATCAGTGCCTCTGTTTGCCCAGACACACCCTGTCTGTTTGCTGAGAGGAAATCATGTAAGTTAACAAACTTTAAACTACACATACGTTTTTACCTGGTTTAATCTCAACCTAGGTGCATAACTGTGCCAATGTTTTATTCTGTTTGTATACTTTCTCTGCCTCTTGTCAGAAAAATGCCTCCCTTTGTTACAATATATATATATTTACTGTCAAAATTGGGACACTTTGCCACCTTCTAATAGAGGAAAGGCTGGTGGTTTCCCTAAGAGACCACGGCCTAAAGGTGCAGAGAGGGTTAAATTTGCAAACACACATACTTATTTTTATTGCATCATAAGGACCCATGTCTAGAACATGGCATATAGGGACACCCCTTTGCTAATGCCCTGCCGACAGAAAAATCGTAGGGGTATGTGTAGGAGCGGTTTGTCACCAGAGTTACCACATGAGATTTGCACTTTGACTTTGCATAAAGTACTGACGCGGACTGCAAGATGGGGAAAGTGTCATGTAGTTTGACTGTCTGAGGACATCTACATTCCCTTATACATAAATGAATAAATAATAACAATGGTAGGGAAAGTTTTGTATATCCTGGCCGTCTGAGGACATCCGCATGCCCGCTTACACCGACACTGAAGGCTACAGTCCTGTTCAACCACTTTGCATTTCAACAAGTTGGATTACTTTTTAAAGCTGTTATACGGTTCTTTATGTAGAATTTCACCACCTACCTGTTCTGATCTATGAGTATGGATGGTTCAGTCATGAGGCTAGCAACAAAGTCTTGCTTTCTGGGCACCCGACATGTCTGTATAAACCTCATCAGTTGTTTCTCCACAGCCTGGACCTCCTCTCTGTCCCAGGATTTCCTCCGCACTTCTTTGCAACCTGAAAGGAAGTAGAGTGGTACATTATGGCTCCGTAAAATACAGAGAAGGCAAAGTTCTTCTGCCTAGCAAAACTATGTGCTACCTACCTGTGGAAGCCATGGCTGGGCACTGGTCCAGTGTTGCCAGGTCCATACACCGCCTCTCTTCGGACGTGGAAGTGTCGACTAAACGTTTGACCACTTGTCCCTCTGTCATGGTGGATTGCTCATCATCTGACATGTCGCTCTGTAGCTGGACCAGTTCTGAAAAGAAACAGATCTGTAAATGATCGAGGTAAAAGTCAAAAGCATACTTCAGACACCAGTTTTCCACTTACCATCCGGAGCAATGTGCATCTCGTCCAAATTCTTCCTTTGAATTTGGCCAGTATGCCACTCTCGAGAGCCATTAACAGTTTGCTTATCTTGGCGAGTTGGAGGGTACCTTCCGGGAGGCGGTAATACAGCCGGTGCACCCTGATGTTGTGCCCAAGGAAGTCTGCCAATTGATCCAGTTCTGTGTCGTTTAGGTTGAGGACCTTGGAGACAGTGGCAATGTTCTTTTGAATGTTCGTGGAAGACAGTGTGTGGGGATGCTTGGTCCCACACTCTTGGGCAAACAGTCGTATGCAATCGGAGCCTCTGAAATGTGAAAAGGCAGCTGGTCTGGCGAACATGTAGACATTTTGGCTCTCCACTTGACATTTGTCATGTTTTTCTGCAAGAAGATCCATTCCAACTTGCATGGCTGCTATCAGCAGGATGGAGACTTTTCTCCCTTGTTTTCCTCAGATTTCAATGCGAGTGAAGTGCCGGAAGAGCTTCCTCTCAACCTCGGAAAGCGCTAGGGATACATCTTCATGGAGATCTGAGGTATCTTTTCTGGAGAAGGTAGTCAGCACCATCTTCGATTGAACAAGATCACCTGTGTCAGGGTGACTTTTGCAAGTAGTGGCCAGTGGTTAACCGTAGGCTCGGTGTATAGCCCACTTCAGTGGGCTTGCTGCTTCTCATTGAGTTACAAGTGCATCTTTTTCACATCTTCCATAAAAGGTAAGAGCTGAGGCATGTTTCACTTGTACTCCTTAAGAGTTTTCAAGGCAGCTGATTAGATCAACTCGTTCCATCTCGCCTCATAAATTTTTTGTGTTTTCAACCGCAACAGTTCAGCCCTCCATAATGGCTCGGCACTCCACAAGGGCGTCTTAAATGTACCTGTCTCCTCGTATTGCCAGTTAACAGCTTCACAGTGTCTACTACATGCAGAAAGTTTGATGGAATGGTAAAGTTTTCCATCCTCTCCAAAGGGGTAGCTCTTCTGGCCTGTAGCAGTAGCCTGCCCATTTCTCTAAGCTTCTGACAGATGTACTCGTGCCTGCCAACATCTTATCCGACCCGGTTGAACAGATGCTGTCCCATCTGCATGATGCATCGATCATTTTTGACTGAGAGTAAGACATTCTAGGTCATGTCACTCAAGAGCTTCCAAAAGCCATCACTGATGTCAGGTGGAACAGGCTGAGCAAAGGCACACAGTGACTGGACTCTGTTCTTGCCAGGTGTGAGCTTCTTGCCCCTTCGGTTTACATCTCTTCATGTGTCGCCACAGATATTTCCTTGCAAATAAGCCCTGGTAGGCTACACAGTTCATGAATCCTTCAGCATCTATCTCTTTGTCTGGAAGTTTGCATGGGGCCAGAATGTCATGGCCTGCCCTCATTGCCTCAGCATTGTGTGCCAAGTTGCCCCTATTGTGAAAATGTGCCAATTGCATAAACCTTTCTTTCGAGTGCTTGGGGAATTTTAGGGTCCAGGCTACTTCAGTCTCAATGCTGGGAACATGCTCCATGTGCCGGGCAATTTTTAAGAGGGGCTTCTCACAGTACAGGCAATACTGCTTTTTGTTATACGCCCTGGAGCCATCACTGTTTCTGGATATCGTTTGGACAGACAGACACTGCATCGTCTCTCCGACCCTCTGTGTTTAAAACACGGCTAGCAGAAAGTCGAGAATGGTCGTACATAGAACTCATCTCTGGGCACCTGCACTCTGCTGTGCTGGTGGGCAAAGGGGCATCACTGCTGGTGTCTGGTGCGCCCCACATATTGTTTCTGGCAGGAGCATTCAAGGAGGAAAATTACATTTTCAGTATTACAGGTCAGGAACTTCTTAATTTTGTATGTTTTATTTGTGTGCGTGGAATTGCATTCGGTAATGGATTTTGTACTGTAACATTGTAATGCTTTACAATTGTGGCAACTCCCACAATAGTAAAAACCTGGCTGACCTTGAACTGTCAAAAAAGTTGAACATCTTAACTTCATGGCTATCAAAAGAGTATTGAGGAACTGAAGAGGAGGGACCCACATCAAACAAATAAATAAAGAGGAAGCTAGATTGATTTATACATTAAACAGCTTAGAAACCAATGGATTAAATATAGACTTTGAACTAGAATCATTGATTTAGTTTCGTCCCCTCATTTCCCCCCCTCACCTCCCCTACCTTACTGTCTTGGTTTTTAGATTCTTACGTCATATTGCTGGGGAGGATGTATGTTCATGATAGGGGATACCACCAGCAGACTTGGGCAAATATATTGGGGCATTATGCACCTACAGTCATATCACCCACCACCACGCCCAATACCGTTCGATCTTGGAAGCTAAATGGGGTGAGCCAGACAAGTACCAGGATAGGAGACTACCTGAGAACCTCTGGTACAGTAAGAGCAGAACCCCATAAACGATGCCCTTTTCCATGTCTGCAAGAGGGTGAGTACCCGACTATGGACACCATTGATAGTATATACCAAGCGTATGTTACTTACGGCACAAATCCTTACAAATTTACACCTAATGATATTGTCCAGCTAGCAGCATAGTAACATGTGACTACTGTGACTATGTTAGAAGATATAGGATTAGGGCAATAATAGAAAGTTTCAATGATGGCATATATGCAGGTTAAGACTCTGATTACTTAACTCCCCCCCCCTTTTTTTCCAATAATATTGCCATGACCACACCCATAGAAACCTTTAATATACTAAGTTTCCTGAGAGTATCTAGCTGACAACAAGCTATAGCAGATATTTATATGATAAGAGTATGTGATGTTGATTTCACTTGTATCTGTGGGGACAGATTAACAATAAATGTCCAACAATTAATTGAGAAGTATATATCCATTTAATTGATATTCATATATTACACCCATGGATTTTATGCACAATATATTCCCTATACAAGAATATTTCCTTCATTTACTAGAGTGTTAGGAACAGAGTTTCTTCCTTTTTTATGTTTTAAGTGTTCTTCTGCCTAATTTGGGCTTTGAATATAATGCACAATATTGAAAACTTATTAGATTATGTACCACCTATTAAGATACTGTCATCATTTTTATAAATATAAATCTTTTTGCTGTATGATGCATGTATATACAGACGTGACATGTAAATTCTATATATGTGGTATGCTACATCTGTACAGGGCCGTAACGAGGGTGGTGCGGGCGGTGCCGTCGCCCAGGGCGCAAGGCAAAGGAGGGCGCAGCAGCCGCCCGCTACCTGCCTCCATACCTTCAGCCCTTAAGTTCCGCTTCAGGGCTGAAGAGAGAGAGAGATATTAACTTACAGAGTTTGATGCTTCAGCCCTTAAGTTCCGCAGTGAAACGCATGTGCGTTCCACTAACAGAAAGTTCGGTATTTGGAACGCAAGTTTGCATTCCAAATGCCGAACTTCCTGTCGGTGGACTGTGGAACTTACGGGCAGAAGCACCAAACTCTTGTAAGTTAATCTCTCTCTCTCTCTCTCTCTCGTTTTTGAATCAAATTTGATTATATGAAGTAAATTCATAATATTAAAAGGATTTCATTACATCTGCGCAAGGTTTGTTTGAGAGACAAGGATAAGACATGACAATTTTTGTCACAATATATTAAAGTAACTTAAACCTACACATACTGCAGTATTTGAGTTACATTGAGACATTATACGAATAAGACAGACAATTTAGTATCACAATTCAAATTAAGTATATGTGAACCCCCCTTAAATTCATGCCCAGTACAGTTTATGTAAAATAAATATATACTTTGTCCTCTACATAAAACAACTAAACTAATGAATTTCTTCCGCACTGCTGTACAGAGAACTCATTTACGTCACTCCCTGCCCCATTGGGGCTTACAGTCTAAATTCCTTAACACACAGATAATTTTGCTGTTCTTATTTGAGTATTAAGTGCATAAAATATTAGAATACCTAGCTACTTGCTACTTTTTTATATGCCACCACCTATCAACTAGATTTTCTCTCACATGCCACTCCCTGACCATAAGCTTCTAATATCAGCCCTGCACACCAGCTATTCTATCACATGCCACCTCATAACCAACAGCTTTTCGCTCACGTTACCCCATGTCCACCAGCTTTTCCCTCACATGCAACCCAACTCACCAGCTATTCTCTCACATTCCGACCTCTGCTCCGCCAGTGACAATTTCACAATTCAAAGAGCCTTCTCCGATCTCTGTACAAAATAGAGCCTTTTAGTGAAACCTACACCACACAAAAAATCTTCTAGTGATGCATGTATATACATGATAGAGAATCCCATAATAAAGAGAATCTTCATCTGACCGCTGCACAAAAGGTAGCGCCTTCAATTATCCATATACAACACAAGGAGCCATCCTCTGAACCTGCACAATACAGAGAGCCATCCTCTGAACCTGCACAATACAGAGAGCCATCCTCTGACACCTCTACATTACATAGAGCCATCCTCTGACCCCTCCACATTACATAGAGCCATCCTCTGACCCCTCCACATTACATAGAGCCATCCCCTGGTCTCTGCGCGACGCAGAGAGCCCTCCCCTGGTCCCTGTGAGACGCAGAGATCCCTCTCCTGGTCCCTGTGAGATGCAGAGATCCCTCCCCTGGTCCCTGCGCGATGCAGAGAGCCCTCCCCTGGTCCCTGCATGACGCAGAGAAATGTATTATGATACTATAATTTTCACTAAAACATTCCTGGGCTTAAGTGTATCAAGCTACGAGTGAGTTTCTGGCAGGTTTGAAAAGTGGAGATATTGCCTATAGCAACCTATCAGATTCTAGCTGTCATTGCTGCTAATACTAGAAATAGAAATATCGCAATGTGTGTTAAGCTCATTGCGTATCGGACCTCCTACTAGGTAGGAGGTGTTTGCGGCGGTCCTGGATTTTTTCTATTTTTCTTCAAGAAACCTAAAGAATCGTGGATGTTACAAATATGGGCCCCCCTGGGTGAAGAACAGAAGACTTCAAGCAACAAGGCCCCCCCCTGGGCAGAAAATGTGAACAGATTTCAAGTAGAACTTTTGGAAGAACAAATATGTTTGGGACAGGGGCAAGCCGGACTGTTGGAATTACAAACTTCTATTGGACTTTGTCAAGCATGGACTTTGGATACAAATTTATTTGGGACATTAGTGACAGCCATTTTTGGATTGAAAGCTGCTGACAAAAGGAGAAAACTTCATTGGTGAGTATTTTGGGAATTTATTATTTTTAATAAAAAACTGTGGTGTAAATGAGGGTATTTACTGTCTTTATTTTGGTTTTATTATTTTTAATAAATATTAGTTGTTTTAACAAGGGTGTAGTGGTTTATTTAACATTTTGTTTCGTGGAACTACAGTTCCCAGCCAGCCGTGGGTGTCAGGGCATGTTGGCACTTGTGGTTCTCCAAGTGCCAACATGCCCTGGATGCCATGGGTATGCTGGTGCTTGTAATTATACAAGTAGCAGCATGCCCACACTATTAAGGGCAACCTGGCTGGCTGGGACCTGTAGTTCCACAAAATAAAATGGCGTCCATTTGGTTTTTTCCACACTAAAATTGCCGTTTATTACCCTACACCCACCGCCCAGTGGTGTAGGAAGAGCCCTAGTGCTATCAGCACTGGTCTGGGTGTACCTAGGGGGGGGCGCTCGTTTTTTTTCAGCGGACCCCACTCCCTAGTGAATTCAGCCCAGCGCTGAACAGCCTGGGGTTGGTTAGTCATTATGGCAGGGGGACCCCTGCCGCGTGTCCCCTTGCTATAGTGCCTCCAACCCCGGCTGGTTTGCCTAGTGCTGGTTCCGTGAAAACCGGGGGAACCCCACGGAAATATTTTCTCCGATTTTCACGGAACCAACAGTGGGCTGGTTGCACTAGAGTTAAAAGTGAATAGAGGGGGGACCCCACGCTTTTTTTTTTTTCTTATTCACCGCAGGAACCTCAGAGCACTTTCAAATTTCCTGCCTCCAGGCTCAGTGCAGTGAATAAATTAACTGATGTCACGGAGGGGGCGGTAAGTTTAAGCTGGCTCTTTTACACAGCTCTGGTACTGGTCAAAAAGATTAATAAACTGTGAAATGAGAGCGGGGCCAGGACTAATACTAGTGTAGTGTGCCCCCCCCTCAGCCCCAAAACACCAACCAGCCTCCCTGTACCCAATAAGTATGGCTAAATTCTTCTGCTCACAGAAAAAAAATTCTAAGCGAGAGGGTCAGTCAGCCATGTTTGTGCTCTTAAGTGAAGCCATTTTCCATACACCCAGCACAAGACTCCATCTGACATGCGCAATGTTATGACATTTTTTTAAATCCCCAATCTTTAAAATGGGGCATGTTTTACCAATTTGTAAAAAACTGTAACTTTCTCAAACTTGTGAACCCTCAAAGGCACTCCTCAGCCCTAATAGCTTTCTAACAAAACTTACCGCGTGTCTTTAAACGCCCTGTACACTGAGTTACGCTTCCCCAAAAAAAACAGAACAACAGCGACTTTTGCGGAACATTAGATTTTTCCTAATCCAACAGATAAGCCATTAAACTTTTGGCTTCTGGTACGCATACATCTTCATTGGTGTGACCTGTTTGTCTATATATCTTCTTGAACGTTATTTGGCCTTGTGTGATCTTTCACCTTATGAGCTATACATATCTACTCTAGACATTGTTGATATCCACACAGTGGGAAGCTCTGGCTCACTCATTTCTAGTGGTTTGGTTCCTTTTCTGGATTTCCACTTGGCTCCATTAATTTGCTATACTACACTATTGTGCGCCTCCTCTCATTTACTTTTAGATATATATATATATATATGTATATATATATATATATATATATATATATATATATATACATATATATATATATATATATATATATATGTATATATGTATATAGATAGATAAAATATTCCGATCTCACAGATATGTATATATGAATATATATATATGTGTATACCATACCCTATCATCTGAGTCTTCACCTGCAGTCCACAGCTCCTTCCTGTTTTATTCTCGGATTTGATTGTAATAGCTTGCAACTCTTGTTTAAAATGTTTGCTAGTAAAGTGATGCCTTTTTGAAGGATATAGGGCCACAGATGTGGCACCTGAAGTTTATCAGGTCATTTTGAGGAATCTAGTATTACCTACAGAACCCATCTGGCGACACATAAAACACCATAAGTACATATAGACATCAGCACAATTAATACATTATGGGCAATAAGAGGGTGCAAAGCGAGGTTAACTGTTATATGTTATGTCTTACGCCATGCTCTCGTCACAATACCCATTATTTAAAATTTCTAAACCAGTCTAAGCCTCCTCCAGAGGGGGTTCAACCGCATCCTGGTGGGCTTGTCTATCACTTCAGAAGCACTAGGCCATCCCAATCCACTTTCACCCCTAAATAAAACTCCTTTTAATTGCTATACACATCAGAGGCACCAGCTAAGCGAAGGTGTACCTCCCAACATCCTGCAAGTCGTGACAAGCATGCTGGATCACAGGATGGCAGAACCTTTTTGGTTAAAATGGGGACTGTCATGACTAAATCAGGACTGTTGGGAAGTATTTTGTATTGCATATTACCTTTTAGCAGCCTTATTATGAAAGTACATGGTAATATCGTTGTTTACTGTGGTAGTCATACCATTTTAAAGATTTTTTTATTCCATTTTAATAAGAGGGAATATAGATAACATTTTCTGAAGTGGGCATAATTGGAAAAAAACTGCTTTCTACCTTTTATGTCAGTCATCGGTTTTAAAAAAAACCTGTAGTATTTATGAATGGGAACTAAACCTTTCAGTAATCTTGGAGTATACTGTCTGCATGCATCTATTTCTATTAAAAATGTTGGATTATTACCTTACCTCCTTTCTTTTACATTGATTGAATAGCTTTGGTCTAAGTGCTGTGGAGATATGTTGCCTAGCAACAAGGCATTTAAGACCAACCCAGTTTTATAAGTTATCCACCTCTACATCAAAGCTGCCTCAGAAATCTTTGAGCTGTGTGACAGTTCCTTCTTTATGCAATATTCTCCAAGGGGTTAAACATTCTTGGTGCTCTGAAAAAACTTCAAATATGGATATTATTATCATGCCATCTTAGAAATTGATGTAAGAATTCCCCTTCTACCTTTGTTTTCAAAATTATTCCTTTTTTTTTTACATTTAATGTTCATGAATGTCAATTTCCAAATGAGTGGTATACTACAATGCAATATGTGACTGTATATAAGAGTAGCAGTTAGCATACTCAGTGATGTACTATAAATCACTGGTGTGTGCTTAATGTGTAAATGATATTAATTGCTGAAACTTTTCCCTTTCAGCATAAAATGGTAAAATAAATATAACAGTAGTCTTCTCCATTTTCATTGTGTAACTAAGATGTTATACTAATTGTGAGGCAATAAACTTGTACAAAAAACGATTATCGGTGACTTGTAAAAATAAGCTGCTGTAGTGTACTGCAAGTCACCAAGGGATACAAGTAGGATGAAAGGGGAAGCATAGCTTTCATTACTAAGTACTCATACCAATGTTGAAATATGAAAAACATTGTGAATGTAAACAAAAGATAAATGTAAAATTTTAGAACATGTATAAGCGTAATTTTTACTTTTATAAATTTGGCTGAAGTGCAGCCCAGAAAGAGTTAAGTGTGGAGAGGGGGTAGGATAAAAAGAGGAAATATTGGAAAGTGTGGAAGGAAAGCCTATTAATGGACCAATCTTCCCCGGGACAGCGTTCTGACCTGCATTTTTTACTGTGCATGAGCGACTTTAGGTCAGCCCATGCACAGAATTAGTTTAGTTAGAAAAGGAAGGGGAGGAGCGTCCAGCCTGCCAGGTAGGGATCAAAATATTTTTCAGATGGCGTTAGCAATTGGGGACCGGCTGTGAGAAGTTAAGCTTTTCAGAACCTGGTAAATAGGTCCAGACCAAAGTCCCCATTGAGAATAATGCAGACTGCGGTATTTTGCTTAACACAGGAGCTATCTCTGGCAATGATTGCTAGTGGGGGGAATCACATTTGAAAGGATCTGTGTCTCAGAATTTGAATGTGCCCGTTATTGTGGGTTTATCATTTATTATTACAACAGTGTTGCTAAAGTCTGCAACTAGTAGAGATGCTCAGGCTCGATTTCTGGAAAACAGAGCCCACCAGAACATCGGAGATCCGAGTACTGATCCGAGTCGGCTCTGTAATTTAGCGTGCCCTTAAAACTGAAAATGAGGCAAATCAACGTTGCATCATCGGATCTCATGAGTTTTGGATTCTATAAGTACCGCCCTCCATGGAGATCCTGCGCCATTTCACAGATAGACACAGAAGGGATAGCAGGGTTCTTGGCAGTTTCTAGTGCAGATGGGCAGCGTCATATCTAAAACAGAAAGAGGAGCTGATGGCAGTTTTCTTAAAAGTCTCCAGTGACATTCTACTGAGTTATAGCACACAGAATCAGGAGAGGTGCCAGTGTTCTTGCCAGTCTACAGTCTAAGAGCCATTGCTCATTGTCAGTGCCCCAATAGAAATAATAGGGCTGTCAGTGTACTTAAAAATCTACAGTTACATTGTACTCTGTTATTATAGCTCATACAGAAACAGAAAAGGTGTCAGTGTTCTTAGCAGTCTACAGGCTATGTGTCATTGCTCATTGTCAGTGCTGAAATTGAAATAATAGGGCTTAAAAGTCTCCAGTGACATTGTACTGTGTAATCAAAATGGATTCACAGCAGTACACAGAAGATCAGGAGCACCAAGCAGCTACTGGCACCAGTCATGATGATAGTAATCCCTCTACATTATCTGCTAAAGCCTATGTTAAAGTGCATAGTGTTTTTTAGTCAGGGAAACAAAAATGTAAAAAACACCTTTTACCTTGGCAAAGAAAAAAGACCTGTAATCCAGGAAAAGTTAACTGCAGAAAAAAATAAAATTGCCAACATGCCATTCTACACGCGCAGTGGCAAGTAAAGAATCAGGCTTTCGCCTTTCTGTGTAATAGCTGAGCTGGTAGAAAACAGAAGAAGAAACTGCATTAGAAGAAACTGCATGTTCAGATTCAGAAATGACATAAATCCCTGAGGAGAGTCTATCCACGAGTGCTATGTGTAAGCCTGACCTTTCTTATACTGTATCCATAAAGAAGCCACCTTTCAGACTTCTCTGTCCAGTTCACTAGAGTTCTTGGAGCGCAGACTTCTCCCTTCCACCAGACCGGAAGTCCCTGACCGCCATTGTCCCGGCACTTCCGGCTGCTGTGGCACGCTCCCGGTCCGAAGCCTCCTACACATTCCTTTGAAGGGCTCCCACTGGAACCTTCTATTCAGGGTCCCTTTGCATAAAAGTGCTGCATCCTGGGAGCTGAGCCTGCCTGTGGCCCGACTGGAGAGCAACATAACGGCGGCCATACCATCTGCAGTCAGGTTAGTGCACTGGACTAATTTCTCCTAAAATCATCGCTAACCACATCACTACCCACTATCTCTGGGCAATCTGCCCTACTCCAAGTCTATGTGCTTTGGTATAAAGGCTCAGCTCCACATCTAATTTGATTCATATTTGCAGTCTGTGACAGTGAACTATCTTTTGGACTTCACACTACAAACTCCAATCTCTGTCCGCAGGCTGCCATACCTGCAATGATGATAATGTGAGCTTGTTCTTCTTACCCTAACATGGGCGGACCCTTCTCATATGTACCTTGATCAGTGTGTGGTCTGCTCCCTCCCCTCCTTGCTAGCCCTCACCTCTTGTTGCTCCCTTAGCCTCATCATGCTGCCTGTCTGATTCTGTCATTTTCCTCCTCTATGTCTAACAAACCAAAGAAGGTGACCTCAGATAATTCAGCTACCTTTTTTGGTTCAAAAACTAAGCCTTCCCCTTATTTAGCCCACCAAGAGATGTCGGCCTCTTCACTATCCCCGTAAGTGGAACTGGACCCTCAGATCCAGGCAGTGATGACCAATCTTCTTGAAGGCATCAAGCTGGCATTTCAACAGGAACTCTCTAAAGCGGTCACTGAATTTAAAACTGAACTGAATTCACTTGGTAACAGGACAGATGCTTTAGAATCCAAAACTGATGATCTCTGTTGTTCCCAAACCATGATAGATAAAGAACACTCCCGCCTTCATGACAAGATCGAAGCTTTAAAAGAGAAACAAGAGGATTCAGAAAACTCTCGTCATAATAATATTCGGATAAGAAACATTGCCGAAAACGTCCTTCCGACGAAAGTGCAGCCTTTTTGTCCACATTCTTCTGGATCTCTCTGATGCGGACTGTCATATGGGCCAAGCTCAGAGGGCCCTGAGAGCAAAGCCCACCAGTGGACAACCTACTCAAGACATAATCGTCCGCATGCACTACTTGCACACTAGAGATCACATACAGCTACTAGAGACCAATATGTTCTTTCCTTCCGGGACATCAACATTCAACTGTTCCAGGACCTTGCAACTTCTACAATTCAGAAACGGAGAGACTTACAACCCGTTATCAGGATACTTCGGCAGCATAGCATCTGCTATCGATGGGGTTTTCCATTCCAAATTCAGGTTTTTGCCGCCAACACTTCTCACGTTTTTAAGACTCTAAACCAAGGTCAAGATCTGCTTGCCAAGCTGAATATCCTTCATGTGTTGTCACATTTGCAGTCCGCATCCCCAAAGCTCCAATGTCCAGGGCCCCAACCAGCGCCCCAACAACCTGAATGGTCTTGCGTCTCTCAATGCTGGGCCCGAGACGTGACTCCACCTTGATTTTCTTTATGATCTTGTTGATTTTTTGTGATTGTTGTTCATTTGTATTTCTTTCACAAGTGAACTTCATTTGAGGAGGCGATAGCCTGGAGGGGCAGTACTTCTACCTACGATTTCTACTGCTTTTGTTTTTTCGTGTTGTTTTGTTTCTACTCCTAAACCAACAGGTTGTTTGATTTATCCTAATGCTTTATTTAATATACCATTTTACCATGCTGACTTTCACCACACTCTCACTTCCCTGACCCTCCACTAAGAGTGTTCACGGGCGCATCTCTCATACCCCTTCACCCGTTTTCCTTCATACCTTTTACCCTTCTACCCGCCCCCCCCGATTCCTCCTTCCTATCATTCAACTGTTGTTGTAACGATACTGGTGGTATTATCTGAAGCTCAATAGCCTAGTAGATATCCAGCGAGTAGTCACCTGTTTGCTGGGTCAATACACAAGCGGGTAGTCAGACGTTTGGCGGGTCGGTACACAAGAGGGTAGTCAGATGTTTGCAGAGTCGGTACACAAGCCGGTAGTCACAGATGCAAGGTAGAGTATCAAGTAGCAGGAGCTGAGCAAGCAGTATACTCAAGCACATGTCTGAACCAGAAAGTGCCATATATAGGCCAAAATAGGAAACAGGATCCAAGATGGGTTTTCTTTGATGCCAAACTGGCCATCTTGGATAAGGGCAAATCTAAGGGTAAGTTTGCAAATACAGAGACCTCTGGTGGTTTGAGGTGCAAATGTCAAAGTAATTCCTTACAGTATTCCCCCCTTTCAATAACGTCGGTGCTTTGCAGGGTCTCTCCGGGTATCTTTGATGAAATTTACGCAGGAATCGAGGTGCATGGACATTATCTTTTGGTTCCCATGAATTGTCTTCTGGTTCATATCCCTGCCATTGTATCAAATACTGAAGTATATTTCTAAATATTTGTGAATCTAGTATTCTCTCTACCAGAAATTATTCATGTTCATCAATTTGAACAGGATCTGGAGGAGGCAAGGTGCGACCAGGAAAAGGATTTGAAACTACTGGCTTCAGTAAAGAATCATGAAAGACAGGATGAACCTTCATAGATCCTGGGAGTTTAAGTCGAAAGGCAGATTAACTGACTTTTGCCATAATTTTAAAAGGACCTATATATTTCGATCCTAATTTAGGAGTAGGTACTTTTAGGTCTCGTGTAGAAAGCCAAACATCGTCGCCAACATCTAAAACTGGTGCAGCTTTATGATGTCTGTCTGCAATTCTTTTATAACTCTTAAAACTTCAAGGTTATTCTGTAGCGACTCTAGTCTGGATGTAACAGCAGGTATGGAAGAATCCAGTGGAAAATTGGGGAGTAGGTTTGGATGATAATCCAAATTGGCATATAAAGGACTTTGTCTTATGGATGAGTGTTCTGAGTTATTATATGAGAATTGGCAGAACATTAATCCAGTCATCATGCAGATGGCAAATGTAGCACGGTAGATGTTGTTCTAATGTCTGATTGGTGCATTCTGTCTGTCCATTGGATTGAGGATGAAGTAGGGGTATGCACCGGGCACTTTTAGTGTTTTGGGTTTTGGGTTCTGATTAGCTTGAGGTTTTGGGTTCTAATTTGTTTTGCCAAACACCTGACGAAAGGTTTTGGTTCTGATTTAGGGTTTTGGGTTCTGATTTATTTTTAAAAAAAGCATAAAAAGCGCTAAAATCCATTTTTTTTCTTTTTTTACACTCCTACGCTATTATTAACCTCAATAACATTCAATAACAATCATTTCCACTAATTTCCAGTCTATTCTGAACACCTCACACCTTACAATATTCTTTTTAGTCCAAAATGTTGCACCGAGGTAGCTTTCTCGTCTGCGTAGTGGAGTGGGCCTGGTACCCAATTTGGTACCCGGGCCACAATATATCACCCTCAACGGGTCTGAATTCCACTGCACAGCTGCCTGCTCCTACATCCTCTGCAGCATATACAGGGTGTAGTTCGAGCGCGTCAATACCTCTTGTTTTTGACGATGACAGGTCATTTTCATTAACTTTGGATTTGCCCCCAACACTGAATGTAGTTGATACGCATCTATCTGGACTGTGTAGTGGAGTGGCCCCGGTACCCAATTTGGTACCGGGGCCACAATATATTACCCTCAACAGTTCTGAATTCCACTGCACAGCTGCCTGCTCCTACATCCTCTGCAGCATATACAGGGTGTAGTTCGAGCGCGTCAATACCTCTTGTTTTTGACGATGACAGGTCATTTTCATTAACTTTGGATTTGCCCCCAACACTGAATGTAGTTGATACGCATCTATCTGGACTGCGTAGTGGAGTGGCCCCGGTACCCAATTTGGTACCAGGCCAACAATATATCACCCTCAACTGGTCTGAATTCCACTGCACAGATAAAAACAAAGAACATAGTATTAAAAATGGCAGTTCCCCTTTTTTGTAACTACAGAAACAAAGAACGTAGTAATAGAAATGGCAGTTCCCCTTTTTTGGAACTATAAAAACAAAGAACATAGTAATAGAAATGGCAATTCCCCTTTTTTGGAACTACAGAAACAAAGAACGTAGTAATAGAAATGGCAGTTCCTCTTTTTTGGAACTATAAAAACAAAGAACATAGTAATAGAAATGGCAGTTCCTCTTTTTTAGAACTACAGAAACAAAGACAACCTCCTTCAACTAGTCTAAATTCTACTGCACAGAGGGCGGACACCGGACGCACATCTAAATCCAACATAGCTGTGCCGGTGACATGGCCTGCAGGAATATCTCTGATGGAGATAGAACTAGGCCCCAAAGAGAACATAATGCCAAAAAAAGAGTTGCAAGATGGAATTTTCCTTGGGCCCTCCCACCCACCCTGATGTTGTTGAAATAGGACATGCACACTTTAACAAACTAATCATTTCAGCGAAAGGGCCTACAAAACTGTGGCTGAAATGATTGGTTTGTTTGGACCCCCACAAAACGAGCTGGCAAAGAAAAAAAAAGGTGCAGGATGGAATTGTCCTTGGGACCTCCCACCCACCCTGATGTTGTTGAAATAGGACATGCACACTTTAACAAACCAATCATTTCAGCGACAGGGCCTACCAAACTACTGTGGCTGAAATGATTGGTTTGTTTGGGCCCCCACACCAAAAAAGCTGTTCATCTCTCCCTGTACAAACTAAACTGGCTCTACTGAGGCAAGATGTCGTCCTCATCCTCATCCTCTGATTGATCGCCCCCTTCAGTGTGTACTTCCTCATCCTCACACATTATCAATTCATCCCCGCTGGACTCCACAACCACAGGTCCCTCTGTAGTCTCTGGAGGCCAGTGCTGTTCTTGATTGAGGAATTGATAATTCATTTTTATGAACATCATTTTTTCAACGTTTTGCGGAAGCAACCTCCTTCGCCGCTCACTGACCAGGTTCCCCGCTGCACTAAAAACTCTTTCCGAGTACACACTGGAGGGGGGACAACTCAGGTAAAATATAGCCAGTTTGTACAGGGGCTTCCAAACTGGCTTTTTTTCCTGCCAGTAAAAATAAGGACTGTCTGACATGTCTACTGGATGGTGTCAGCAAAGTAATCCTCCACCATTTTTTCAATAGGGACAGCATCCAATGCAGCGACAGTAGACATGTCTGCAATGGTTGGCAGGTCCTTCAGTCCGGACCAGATGTTCTCAGCATCCCCGCCAGCAGGTCTTTCAGGAAAACTGAGCTTTTTCCTCGCAGCCACAGGTGTTGGGCATTGCCCGTGGCAGACGACTTTGATGGCATTTCATCGTCTATGTCATGACTAGTGGCAGCAGCTTCATCATTAGGAGGAAGTGGGTCTTGATCTTTCCCTACTTTATCCTCCAAATTTTGGTACTCCATTATATGCAGCACAAGAGAGTGTACCCCTAAACCACACACACTTTGAGACTGCAGAAACAGTGAACGTAGTAATATAGATTGCAGTTCCTATTCTTTGGGACTGCAGAAACAGTGAACGTAGTAATATAGATTGCCGTTCCTATTTTTTTGGACTGCAGAAACAGTGAACGTATTAATATAGATTGCAGTTCCTATTTTTTGGACTGCAGAAACAGTGAACGTAGTAATATAGATTGCAGTTCCTATTTTTTGGACTGCAGAAACAGTGAACGTAGTAATATAGATTGCAGTTCCTATTCTTTGGGACTGCAGAAACAGTGAACGTAGGTATTGCAGTACTAATATTTCAGGACTGCAATAATATATTGCTCTAGAATTTTTTTATACTTTTTTTAAATTATTTTTTAATATTTTTTTTTATTTATTTTTTTTTATTTTTTTTTGAGTTTTTAATAATTAGAAAATTACTATGGACTTAGCACAAAAATGCCCAGGACTAAAGCACCACTGGACTCAGCAAGGACAGAGCACTGGACACAAGCATAAAGCACCACTGGACTCAGCAAGGACAGAGCACTGGACACAAGCATAAAGCACCACTACCTTACAACCTCCCTCTACCCTGATCACAGCCCAAATGAAAATGGCGGCCGCTAGCGGGGAATTTATGCAATCCGAGTCTCGCGAGATCCGACGTGAGACTTGGACGTCAGAGCCTCACTTTCATTTTTTTGGCGCCGGAAATACCCGAACAGTGCTCGAATCCCGTGCCCTTATAATATTGTAATGAGATCAAATCTATGTTGTGATGTCTAAGTAACTTGTAGCTAAAGATAATATAATGTAAAATAGAAGGCATGCAGAGGGGTAACCCCAGCATCTGTGTAAGATATCTAGATTTGATAAGCAATAACACGGCAATAGCCAAGCTATATCGTTAACCACAGTACCTGTGTAAAAGTGAGATTCATTGAATAAAAATACCTCAACAACACAGCATCATCATTGCCCATAATACAGCATCCTTGGTTAAGACATTTTCTGGCTGGGTTTCAACAATCAGTATCTTATTGGCCTAAATATAACAAAAAACAAGAAGAACCAACAGAACACTTATACAGTATAGCAAAAAAAGGACCCAAAAAGCATATTTACGCGTTTTGAAGGCCAACAAACGAATTGTCTCTATAATAGTGTCCGGCTGGTGAATAACAGCGATGTTTCTAAGTCTTAATCAAGCTCATTGATCTGGTAATTCGGCTTCCGCATCCAATTCTCTCAGAAAAGCTTGTGCATCTCCTCCAGTTGTAAAGTCTTTATATTCTTGACCATCGAAGATCCTCAGGCGTGCCGGGTATAGAAGAGCAGATTTTTTCCCCTTCTTTACTAGTGTAGAGCATACTGTGGAGAATTCCTTCCGTGCTATAGTGACTTCTGCTGAGTAATCTTGAAAAAGCAGCAGGCGATTACCTTCCCAGCTCATCGGTCTTACTGACTTTGAAGCTGACCACAGAGCATTTTTATGCATATAGTTGAGGCATTTAAATATGACCGTGTGGGGTCCCTCCTTCATATTTTCTCTCGGCGGTCCCAATCTATGCGCACATTCAATTTCTATATTGGAAAATTCCTCATTTATCCCCAGGATCCGGGGTAGCTCTTTTGAAACGAATGCCAGTAGAGCTGGGCCTTTAACTGCTTCAGGTAAGCCCACAAGACGTAGGTTACTTCTCCTAGATCTATTCTCCAGGTCTTCTAGCTTGCTCAGCATTTGCTTTTGTGTTTTATATAGGGAAGCTGTGAAAGACTTCTGTTCTTTAATTTCATGCATCTTTTCTTCAATTCGCAACTTATTCATCTGGACCTGTTTTGCGGTTTGTGATACTTGGTCTTTAAGCTCCTGTATAGCTGCTGTGAGGGTTCTCATCTGTTGTTGCATTAATGGTTCCATAGTCTCTCTGATGGCTCGTACAACGGCTTCATAAGAAAGAGCTGGTGTATCTGTCGCCTTTTGGCTAGATTTTAGTGGAGATGGAGGGCTGGTCGCTGTGTTAGATGAATTATCATTGGCATCTTTTTCATTCACCTTGCTGCCCTGACCAGTATTCCTCGCTCCTCCTCTTTTGCGCTCAGATACAGTGCATTGCGGTTTGCCACTTGTGTTTGAGTTGACATATCTATCCATTCTTAGCGTTGAAGGTCGGAGACCAATGCTTTAAGCTAGCGATTTTGGTGTGACCCCAATCAATATCAGACAGAGTGGGTATTGGTCCCTCCAAGTTACATATTAACTTTACATCTCAGGAATTAGCTTCATAACAATCGGGGAATTGTTATGTAATTCGTATATGACATTTTTGTAGAAAGGTTAGGGAGTCAGGACAAGTTATTTGTCAGTGTTTATTAACTTTTAGATATTTTCTGTCAATTGAACACAAGTAAAGAATGTACTGCAATGATTTCTTCTGCCACTAGTTGGAGCTCAGCCTCTGCCAATCTATCTGCAGTTGAATAGAATATGGGCTGAATAGCAGAGTTTTCAATGTGCGGATAAACAGCAAGCAATGAACACCAATTTTTGGGTATGTCACCTTTGCTCCCTTTCTTGTTTTGTTGCTGGTTTTTTTTTTAATGTTTTTTTTTTACTTATATGTATCTTGCACTTTGATTTTTCTCTCCTTTCCCCTTTTCCTTCTTCTCCCCTTTTCTCTTCCTTTCCCCCTTTCTACTGTGGTGCGCTTTTTCTCCACAGGTGCCGTTCGCGCCAAATACCCCTCTGGATATTAACTTTAGCCTTTATGTTCCCGCTGAAGGCAAGTGCCGTTTTATTGATCCTAATTTCAGCTGTATTACACAGTCGCGGCAGCGCTGGGGATAGGCAGTCCTGTTTTGTTAGCGTTAGCAGCGCTTATATATTTACACAAATGTAAATATGCCGACTTAAATTCTTGCAGGCCCCTCAATGGTGCCCTAGCGTGCTCCGGGGGAGAGAGCTGACCACCGACAGTGAGGAGGCTGAGTCTTCCAATTTCCAATTTCATATCCTCGAATGATGTGGACTCGTTAGTGGGTCTTGTAGTTCCCCAGTCCTTGCTCAGACCTCTCGGTTTGGGTCTTTTTGGTGGTCACCGGACAGAGCCTCTATCAGATGCGTCCGTCCATGTTGGCTCGTTAGCCACGCCCCCCCCCCATCAACCCTATTTAAAGATTCAATAAGTATGAAGGATTCCCACTGCAACCGAACTGGACTGGTAATTCTAGTGATAGAACCATTGGTGACATGGTTACCATCGAATGCGGTTAAGGCCAGAGGTTGCAGCAAAGACTGCACAGGCAGACGGAGTTTGGTAGCAAGAATGGCTGCAATGAAGTTCCTGGCATATCCACAAAGGCAGACAGCTCGAATGGGTCATCAACCATGGAGTGAAGAGGCGGGTTCATTCCCTCGTCTGAGTGCGCTCCCGGTGGTGGGAATCTACCTTGATACATAGGGCGATAAGGTCATCCAGACCTATGGGCAGTTCTCGGGAGGCTAAATTATCGTTGGTGTTGTCAAATAACCCTCTCCAGAAGGAGGCTACCGAGGCTTCATTATTCCACTCTAATTCGGAACCTAGCGTCCGGCATTGAACCGCATATTGCCATCTGTGACGAAGAGCCAGGAGACTAGATGCAGCCGAGGACACATGCCCCGGTTCATCAAAGACTTTCCAAAAAGTCTCAATGAATGACGTGGAGTTTTGCAGGACAGCATATTTCTGTTCCCAGAAAAAAAATGTACAGACGAGGGCTTGGCCAGTGATGGAGGAGATGATGTATGTTTATCTTGGACCTTTCTGAAGGAAAGTTCTCTGGTGCCAGTTCAAACTGAATGGCACACTGGTTTAAAAAAACCTTGGCCTTTCTTGGGATCACCATCATACAACGTCGGAGTAGGGATTCGCAGCCCCCTGGAGCTGGAGGCTGAGATGGTGATGTCAGGAACAGATGGAGAGGCTGTGGTAACTGAGGTAGAAAGAAGGGTAGCCAGGGATCCTTGAAGAGATCACATGCAAAGGGTTCATCTTGATCATTCATCTTTTTTACCAGTGGTTGGCGCTACTGAACAGAGAGGTGCAGGATCTAACATGCCCCCTCGGTGTTTGCCGGAGACGCCTGCGAGGAGGTTTGGGCCTCGCTACACAGGAGGTGCAGTTCTTAGTTATATAAGTCTTTCACTAGTGAAACAGATAGGTGAAAAGCATAGTCTGACACACCAAGGTTAAGCCAAACAGGTGCGAAGTGCAAAATCGGAAGGCAGAAGAATGATCAAGGAGCCAAAGTTCTGGTGACAATTCCATGTGCAGACTAAATCATGATCCATAAGGAGTGTTCAAAGACTAGCCAAGGTTACTACAGGGAGCGGTCAAGCAAGAACCTAGAGTCAGGGAACAGGAACTGGTAAGTGTGTTGGAGACATGTAGGACCTAATACTATGGCACCGTAGTGATGCCAAAGCCTTCAATTTATAGGGACCTCTTAGTCCAAATTGGGGCCTGGCAGTCGGTGACATCACCAAAGGCCTAATCGACAGCAGAAGCGTCCTGTTGCCTAGCAATGGGACGTGCGCATCTGCACATGCGTAGGGGGATATCATTCCCAATAACAAACAAACAAACAAACAAACAAAAATACCTTGGTGCTAAAGATATGGCGGTGAACTGTTAATACCAATGTATGAGGTATGCAGCCTTAAAAAATATATAAACAAGCACAAAAAAGTTTACAATGGTATAACAATCACAATGAACTGGTGAAACACTGCCTGACAGAAACTGCATGTTATAATGCAAATATGAAGAAAAGAACAGTGCATTACCTATCTTTCATCAATATTTGCCTCCTTTTTTTATTATGGATGTGCACCGGCGACTTTTGGTGTCTCGTGTTTTGTGTTTTGGATTCGGATTTGCTTGAGGTTTTGGGTTTGGATTTGTTTCGCAAAACACCTGCCGAAAGGTTTTGGTTCGGATTTAAGGTTTTGGATTCGGATTTTTTTTGAAAAAAGCATAAAAAGTTCAAAATCAAGTTTTTGGGCTTATTTTCACTGATACGCTATTATTAACATCAATAACATTCAATAACAATCATTTCCACTAATTTACAGTGTATTCTGAACACCTCACAATATTGTTATTAGTCCAAAACGTTGCACTGAGGTATCTTTCTGGACTGCGTAGTGGAGTGGTCCCCACAATATAATAAGAAAACTATCAACTGGTCTTAATTACACCAAAAATTGTACCTGGACTGCGTAGAAGAGTGGTCCCCACAATATAATAAGAAAACCGTCATCAACTGCTCTTAATTACACCAAAAATTGTACCTGGACTGCGTAGAGGAGTGATCACCACAATATAATTTAAAAACCCTCAAATGGTCTGAATCCCACCAAAAATTGTACCTGGACTGCGTAGAGGAGTGGTCACCACAATATAATTTAAAAACCCTCAAATGGTCTGAATCCCACCAAAAATTGTACCTGGACTGCGTAGAGGAGTTGTCCCCACAATATAATAAGAAAACCGGCATCAACTGGTCTTAATTACACCAAAAATTGTATCTGGACTGCGTAGAGGAGTGGTCCCTACAATATAATAAGAAAACCATCAACTGCTCTTAATTACACCAAAAATTGTACCTGGACTGCGTAGAGGAGTGGTCACTGCAATATAATTTAAAAACCCTCAAATGGTCTGAATCCCACCAAAAATTGTATCTGCACTGCATAGAGGAGTGGTCCCTACAATATAATAAGAAAACCATCAACTGGTCTTAATTACACCAAAAATTGTACCTGGACTGCGTAGAGGAGTGGTCACCACAATATAATAAGAAAACCATCAACTGGTCTTAATTACACCAAAAATTATAACTGGACTGCGTAGAGGAGTGGTCCCTACAATATAATAAGAAAACCATCAACTGGTCTTAATTACACCAAAAATTGTGTCTGGACTGCATAGAGGAGTGGTCCCTACAATATAATAAGAAAACCATCAACTGGTCTGAATTCCACCAAACAAGTATCTGGACTGCATAGTGGAGTGGCCCCGGTACCCAATTTGATACCGGGGCCACAATATAATAAAAAAAACCCTCAACTGGTCTGAATTCCAGGGAACAGATGGCGGACACCGGATGGACGTCTAAAACCAACATAGCAGTTAAGGGCGCAGTTCCTCTTTTTTTGTGACTGCACAAACAATTAACGTAGTAATAGAAATGACAGGGGTTTTTTTGTTTTAAATATAGAAAGAAAGAAGGTAGTACTAGAAATGGCAGTTATTTAGTTTCTTTTAAAAAGAAAAAGAAAGAAGGTAGTACTAGAAATGGTAGTTTTTTTTTGTTTTAAATATAGAAAGAAAGAAGGTAGTACTAGAAATGGCAGTTATTTAGTTTCTTTTAAATAGAGAAAGAAAGAAAGTAGTACTAGAAATGGCAGGTGTTTTTTTTTGTTTTAAATATAGAAAGAAAAAAGGTAGTACTAGAAATGGCAGTTTTTTGTTGTTTTTTTTAAAATAGAGAAAGAAAGAAAGTAGTACTATAAAAGGCAGTTATTTAGTTTCTTTTAAATAGAGAAAGAAAGAAGGTAGTACTAGAAATGGCAGTTTTTTGGTTTTTTTTTACATATAGAAAGAAAGAAGGTAGTACTAGAAATGGCAGTTATGTTTTTTTTTTTTTAAATAGACAAAGAAAGAAGTTAGAACTATAAATGGCAGTTTTTTGGTTTTTTTTAAAATATAGAAAGAAAGAAGGTAGCAATAGAAATGGTAGTTCCTCTTTTTTGGAACTGCACAAACAGTGATGAAAATGAAGGTGGAGCTGGTGGCATGTCATGGTCCTCTTCAGAGGACAATCTCCTGACCAGCAGGTCTTTGCACAGCTGTAGACTTGTGTCCGCCGGAAACAGAGACACAACATACGCTTTAAACCGAGGATCGAGAAGGGTGGGTAGAATGTATTCCTCTGACTTTAAAAGACTGACCACCCTCGGATCCTAGCAAAGCGTACGAAGGGCTTCATCCACAAGAGCTACATGCTTGGTGGAATCGCAATGGTGTACCAGCTCCTCCCTCACTTTCTCCAGCTGCTTCTGCAAAAGCCTGATCAGGGGAATCACCTGACTCAAGCTGGCAGTGTCGGAACTGACTTCTCGTGTGGCAAGTTCAAATGGCTGCAGAACCTTGCACAACACGGAAATCATTCTCCAGTGCGCTTGACTCAGGCGCATCCCCACTCCTTTTCCTATGTCGTAGGTGGCTGTGTAGGCTTGAATGGCCTTTTGATGCTCCTCCATCCTCTGCAGCATATAGAGGGTGGAGTTCTAGCATGTCACTACCTCTAGTTAATTTATATTGCAAGGCTTGTAAATACTTTGAAAATAAAAAAAAACAGGCTGCACAGACTGTGGAGCTAGAAAGTGAAATTAAATGGACCACGTTACTTTGGTGGCTATCTATGCCCCCGCCCTGCACTTGTAGTTGAATATAAAAAAAGCAGCCTGCATAGACTGTAGAACTAGAAATTCAAATATACAAAGAAATGGACAAAGGCTGGTTGGTATCTGTCTGCATCAGTTCCTGTCACGGGCACTAGGAGTCTTTACCCAGGTATCACCAGATGATAGACTTACCAGAGCAGTATAGTTGGTAATATGGTACTCTGGTAGCGGGGTGATCACGGAACAGGAGACAGCAGATGGTAAGAGAATGCTCGAGGAAAGTCTATGACTAGCAGCACTGGTAATAGATAGATAACTGTACACGAGGAACTGGATGGACAAGGAAACGTGAGGGTAGTCAGTGGTCTGCGTATAGCAAGTTGTACCACTGCTATAGTGAGGAGGAATGTCCAGGAGTAACGAGGAGGTGATGAGAGTCAGCGGTCTGCGTATAGCAAGTTGTACCGCTGTCTGGGTGAAGGAATGGAATCCAGGTGAAGGTATCCGGGGAGTCAGTGGTCTGCGTTAGCAAGTTGTACCACTGCTATGTGAAAGGATACTGGAAACTGGTGACTCAGGAAACAGTGGTCTGCCTCTAGCAAGTTGTACCACTGAAATATATAAGTGAGGAGGAGCACGGGGAGATAAATGCAATGCAGAGTATACACGGGCACACTGAACTTGATCCCACGATGATATGCACAAAATAATAATAACTGAGCAGCACTGCACAAATATACAAAGTCACAAGAACTATCCAGGCTAAAAGGTAACACAGTCAAATGATAGCAATAGTCTCAGCGGATAGGAAACTCCGGAGGAGAACAACTCAGTCCAGCTAGATATGCAATACACCAGCACAGTCAATGAGAAGTATGCATACCGTGGTTCAGGAGAGCAGGCTGTCAGAGAGAGGTGCAGGGATACCTGAACGGCTGGAGGCCGGCAGGATGCGAAGTCCCAGGAGGGTGGAAGCGGTAACCAAGTAGGTGCAGCGCACGGTAGGTAGACCAGCAAGGATGTAAACAATACTCAGGAAGCAGTAGTATATAGAACTGGACACCTGGAGAACACGGGAGAGTTGAGGCGGTCTAGCTGAGATGAAAGCAGCGGAGCATTGATCCGATGCAGATAGGCGAGTTGACACAAGCAGGAACACTGTAGAAGCGCGGAGACAGCGGATCGGCTGGCTGCAGACACGATGAGTACTGGAGAGTTGCGATGAGCAGGACACTGCAGATACACGGAGGCAGCGGATAGGAATCAGCTGGTGCAGTCACGATGAAACACGGGAGAGTTGAGGTGAGCAGGATACTGTAGAAGCATGGAGGCAGCGGATAGGAATCAGCTGGTGTAGTCACGATGAAACACGGGAGAGTTGAGGTGAGCAGGATACTGTAGAAGCACGGAGGCAGCGGATAGGAATCAGCTGGTGCAGTCACGATGAAACACAGGAGAGTTGAAGTGGTTTGGAAACTGTAGAAGCACGGAGGCAGCGGATAGGAATCAGCTGGTGCAGTCACGATGAAACACAGGAGAGTTGAAGTGGTTTGGAAACTGTAGAAGCACGGAGGCAGCGGATAGGAATCAGCTGGTGCAGACACGATCAAACACAGGAGAGTTGAAATGGTTTGGAAACTGTAGAAGCACGGAGGCAGCGGATAGGAATCAGCTGGTGTAGTCACGATGAAACACGGGAGAGTAGAGGTGAGCAGGATACTGTAGAAGCACGGAGGCAGCGGCTAGGAATCAGCTGGTGCAGTCACGATGAAACACAGGAGAGTTGAAATGGTTTGGAAACTGTAGAAGCACGGAGGCAGCGGATAGGAATCAGCTGGTGTAGTCACGATGAAACACAGGAGAGTTGAAGTGGTCTGGAAACCACAAACGAACAACAGGAATCAGCAGGAGCTGAATACACGAGGAAACATAGGAACACCTTCAGAGGCTCATGGGGAATGAGACTCCAAGATCAGGCAACGAGGTATTGACCACAGGTGCTTTAAATAGGGAGTGTTGCCTGATCAGCTAATTAACTAAAAGGAACATGTACTGAAGGTTTGAAAGGGCTGCACATGCGCAGACCCTCAGGATGGTGGACGGCCACGGTTCCTAAACACACGAGAAGTAGCACTCACAGTCCGGTGAGTGACAGTTCCCCTCTCCACTAGGAGTAAAATAGAAAACTATTCAGCCGTTATATAATCTAGAATATAAATAGAAATTGAGAAAGGCAATTTGGTATCTGTCTGCATCATAATCATCAACACCCTCCTCAGCGCCAGCTACATTAATATCCTCCTCCCGGTATACAACATTCACACCTTCATTAGCCAAATCTGTAACTGGACTGTGGGTGATCCTTCCAGCATATGCAGAGGGCGTGCTGCAAATGCTGGATGGAGTCACCTCTTCCCGTACAGTGATGGGAAGGTCAAGGTTCACAACCAACAACACCCTTGGACTCGCCTTGGTGATTTGTGATGTCATCTGTTTAGAAGGCAGAGTTCTTTGCTGTTTTGTTGTTGTTGCTGACAGCATAACTCTCTTAAATTTTTTGTAGGGGGGGGAGGAGGAGGGCTTAGATCCTTGGGTGAAGCTGGACCACTAGTCATGAACACGGGCCAGGGCCTAAGCCGTTCCTTGCCACTACGTGTCGTAAATGGCATATTGCCAACTTTACGTTTCTCCTCAGCTGATTTTAAGTTTCTCTTTTTGCTATTTTTTGAGAACTTGGGCTTTTTGGATTTTACATGCCCTGTACTAGGAGATTGGGCATCGGGCTTGCCAGACGGCGTTGATGGCATTTCATCGTCTATGTCATGACTAGTGGCAGCAGCTTCAGCATTAGGAGGAAGTGGGTCTTGATCTTTCCCTACTTTATCCTCCAAATTTTGGTTTTCCATTATATGTAGCACAAGAGAGCGTACCCCTAAGCCACACACACTCGGCAAAGCCTTTAAAAATTATATGCAGCACAGGAGAGTAGCACTGGACTTATACTGCTGAACCAGTGAACTTTGTAATAGCAGTACCACTGGACTTATACACTGCTGAATCAGTGAACTTTGTAATAGCAGTACCACTGGACTTATACTGCTGAATCAGTGAACTTTGTAATATTGCAGTACCACTGGACTTTTACTGCTGAATGTGTGAACTTGGTAATATTGCAGTACCAATGGACTTATACTGCTGGATTGTTTTTGCAAATTTGGTTATAATTATTTTTTTTTTGAATTTTTTATTTTTATTTTTTTTATAACTTTTTTTTCATTTTTTAAAAACTTGGGAGTAATGGGGAAATAACTATGCCCTTAGAAGCACAGAGCACAGGACACAGCACCACTGACCTGAACAGGACACAGCACAGGACCCAGCAGCACTACTGAACTCAGCAGGACAGAGCACAGGACACAGCACCACTGGACTGATACTGCAGAATGTGTGAACTTTGTAATATTGCAGTACCACTGGACTTTTACTGCTGAATGTGTGAACTTGGTAATATTGCAGTACCAATGGGCTTATACTGCAGGATTGGTTGTGCAAATTTTGTTGTAATTAAAAAAAAATTAAATTAGTTTTTTGTATTTTTTTAAATAACTTTTTTTTATTTTTTTAAACACTTGGGAATATTGGGGAAATAACTATGCCCTTAGAGAAGCACAGAGCACAGGACACAGCACCACTGGACTGAGCACAGCACAGCACAGAACTGGATCCGAGTATCGCGAGATCCGACAACGGGATTTTGAGTCATAGCCTCGGTTTCAGATTTGAATTTGGCGCCAATACCCTGATCTGTCTCGGATCCGACTCGGATCGGCAACGTTCGGGTGGGCTCGGATTTCAGAAATCCGAGTGCGCTCATCTCTAATCAAAACATGGTCTCCTGGATACTTAACCACATCGGACAATGTAAATATAATTGCAAGAAAAATACAATTTAAAAGTATAACACATGTAACATAGTATCATGTTTGACTGATACAGGCAGTATTTCCTTTTAATAGACATGTAATAATTTCCCTATGTCAGAGGTGGCCAAACAGTTGATTGCAATCTACCAGTAGATTGTGGATACTTGATTGGTTGATCCTGATTATGGCCACCGCAAGGGCGTGGCTTCACTTCAGATCAAGCAAGATTCCTCTGTGAGCTTTGAATTTCATTTTATCTAAACACCTCATATTGGTGCCTTTTTCCAACTTAAATTCCCCTAATATCATCAGGGGGACACTGCCCAGTCACCTGTTGGAGCTTCCTAGGCCGCCAAAAGTTTATTAGTGGCACTCTCACCTGATGCTTCCCTAAGCACATGCAGCATTTCATCAGTACTACCTGCACCCCCCCCCCCCCCACCTGGTGTATATATCGAAGCCCATTGCCATATGAGGTTTTTGGTCCACGCCTGGTCCAATTTCCTGTGGAAGGATCCCCCAAGTTAATTAAATATAATTGGAAGGACTGTCTCCTTCACTGAAGCCTTATACCATCTTAGGCCTATCTCGTCTCCCACATTCTTAAGAAGTCTGGAGCTCACCTTGACTTGACACAGTCAGAGCACACTGATCAGTAGGCCCTTAACTGGTCTCCTATTGTCTGATGACCACAGTTACTGCCAGCCTTCCTACATATTCTGGCCTTGATCATTCTTGCTCAGTCAACAACAGCAGTATTTTAAGTGGGGTGAGTATCTCGGCAAACTCATCCCAGGAATCTACATCACTTGGACTGTCAATTATTTACCATCAATCATAGCTCAACACATAGCATAACTGACTGAATTACTATGTAATGGGCTTCCTCAGAGGCCTCTAATTCTAACATATTCATAAATTGTGCTTTATAATTATTACCCCTATTGAACATGAAACCGAAAACCTATTAATTTCATTTTGGGGTGTGAGTACATAGTACCAGGGCATGGTCATGCCTAAGTTATGTGTACTGCGTATAACTAATATATGCCACCCATGATAGCAAACATCAGAGGCTACCTGTACGGAGCCGGGTGTCAGTTACAGCTTTATACTCACAGCTCCATGCACCAATGCATACTGTGGGGTGCTATGGGGGAAACTGTGTATCCTGCAGAGTACTATTGGGGTACTGTATACTGTGGGGTGTTTTGGTATATACTGTGTATATTGCAGTGTGCTATGGGGCACAGTGTGTACTATGGAGTGAAAATGAAGCACTGTATGTACTGTAGGGTACCATAGGGCGACTGTGCATACTGTCAGGTACATAGTGTTTGTATGGGACCCAAGGACTGCAATTTCCATTTTTGTCCCCCGAGGAAGCCCAATCTCTGAAGCCCTCTCTGGTTGTAAGCCATACCAACTCTGCCCTAAGCATGTAAGCCCCAAAAAGCTCCTTATCCAGGGCTGAAATTCCTCTTTGTGGCCATGCTTTCATGGAGAATAGGAACATGATTTATATTTTATGATATTTAGAGACAAATGCATATGTCTGGTATCCAGTGCTAGTGTTTCTCTGCCAAAGAAAGGGAATTTAAAGACATTTTTCAAGTCTACATAAGAAATACAATTGTGACTACACACCTAATAGTGAAATAAAGAAATATTAAAGTGATATCCTTGAAAGCTCAATTAGGAGTTTATATTTGCTAAACCTATTTTGCAGTCCCAAGTTGCGACTGAAGCATTCTTATGTACTGAAAATATTGCAGTTTAAATAACCCACTGATATATTGAATACTTCTCAATTAGTCATGTTCATAAAAATGGTATGAATTACATGGAGGAGTTTTTAATTAATATTTGTCATGAACAGCACTTACCTGAGCCTGCGTGATACGTGTGTGACACAGTGTTAACCATAAAACAACCACCTGGTCTGTCTAAAATGATTAAATCCTTCCCTATCTATGTCACACACTAGCTTTGCTGTATCAAGTATGCCACCACCAAGGGTTTTTCTCAGAAGAGCTGACACTCTTATTTAGGAAGCCTTCGGTTCTCCATAGAATCAATCTAGCACAATTTATTTTAGTCAGAGTTCACATAAACTACAATGTTCTCCCCGTTTCAATTATGTAGCGCCTTGACCAAACTGTCGCGTGAATTCGTAAGAACACAGAGACTTGAACTTATTAAGTGTAATTTAATATGGAAAATATATCCACAATGCTTAAGATAAAACAGGTAATAATGGGCATACAAATATAACACAATTGTTTCTTATAAAATAAAAAGGATAAAACATAGAATTGATAACTCACTTATAATAAAGTTTCTGGTGCTGGGAGAAGCAGGAAAAATGGGACTCCCCAAAAGTGAACAAAAACTTACATTTACACCATACTTGCCAACATTTCATTTTTTTTTTCTGGGAGCTGCTAGTAGGAGGTAGGCGTGTAGGGGGCAGGGCCCCGAAAATCACGTCATTTTAGCCCTGCCCCATTACGGAATGACGCAACTCGCGCCATTTTACAGTGGGGGCGGGGCCAAACGCCGCGATTCCCGCTGAATTGCAGCGTTTGAACCGTATTGTGCCCACTTCTGGGAAGATCAGGGAGATTGCCACACTCTCTTGGGAGTCCGGGAGACTCACGCAAAATGCGGGAGTCTCCCGGACGTTCCGGGAGAGTTGGCAAGTATGATTTACACTACAGTTTTAAAACCAAGCTGCAGGGCCCACAGCCCCCCTTACTGTGAGGTCAGAACCAACAGGTCTGAAGAATGCAAATTAGTGTTTTATGACTGGAGAAACACCGTTAAATCAGATTTTGTTACCCTGTCCTAACTTTTCACCAGTATGACTTACAAACATGATTTTACCTCCACACAACATGTCATAAATTCCCCTTCATCTGCATACCACACATGCCTCTGATAAGTATATTGTTGAAAATGATATGATATTTTCCTGTGACCCTATTCAGCTTCAATTTGTCATTAACATTTAACCCTGTCTCTGCAGTCGGCATGTCTGGGGCCTCCCAAACATGTGTTAGATTTCATTGTCTTGAAAGAGATATCTTCAAAGGCTTTTACATTTGCAACCTGCCATAAATGATACAAGGTGTTACAATGGATCCAGGCTTTTATCTACCAGCCCCCTCTGGGTAGTTTAATATAAACAAAAGGCCTTGATCTAAACAGCTTATCTGAGCCAAGTCACACTATTTCTAGGAAGTAATCCCCAACATATTTGCAGATTTATTTGCCTAAAAATTACCTTGCACATGACAATCCCTGTTAAAGGAAAACCTAGAGGTGGAGACATTTACCAAGAGTGTCTTAGTTTTACAAAGAAAGTTTTCCTCTTTGAAAATCTGTGTGCATTGCTATTGACGAGGCCCCAGTCATAGTTGGTGAACAATGGGTTTCCTGATTTTCCAACAATCCATTCTGTGCATCAGAATGCACTGTGTTCTAAAGTTGTAATCATGGCAGATGTTATGGACATTACTGCTAAGATATTTTCTTCAGTTCATGCTCCAAATTTTGTTGATTTTTCCTAACTCAACTGGTGAGAATGAGTATGAAGACCTGCTGTTGTATAATGATGGCAGGTGGCTTAGTCAAGAGCAGTTTTTAGGAATATTCCAGTCTTGAAATAACTTTTGGAATCATTTGGGGAAAGAACATCTCTGATGCATGATGCATAATGGTTGATAAAGTTATTTTTTGGCAAGATTGACATTTCAGTGCAATGTTTCCAACCTCAAACTTCAGGGGAAGGACAAAACACCATTACGTAATTATTTTATTCTTTAAAAAAAAAGAAAAATCTATTTTTTAACAATGGTTTCAAATTAAAATAGCAGTTTCTAGAATCACAGCTTGGAAAGGGAATTTTGAAGAACGTCCCGAATATATAATTATTTGTAGGAACATATTTTAAAAGCAGCATACAGAAGTACAAAACCTGTGGCTAGAACTAGAGCGATGATTTAAGAATATTCTATCAGTTAAATAAAGTATAGCAAGATATGCACAATCCTCTATCAAGCGTTACAATAGGGAGGTAAGTGTAAAACACCTTTTAATCATGGTAAAATGTGCATGGTCGATTGTTTTCTTACACTTCATTGCCTAGTTGACCTAATAAATATTAGATGTACTACGGTAGATTGTAAAATATTTGAAGTCTTTAGAATAGATCACCAAGTTCAAAAAGTCTAGCTACCCCTGCCCTATGCATTAATAAATGTTTCAGTGTAGACTTAATCTATATAATTAGCTGGGATACCCTGAATCCAGGATTTGCCTTCAATCTTATTGTGCAAGGCACACCTATTGATTTAGGGAGATACCATTACAGATAAGAGTATATTATGTAAGCATTTTCTGCTTAATTTTAAAATACAAACTGAAATTTGTAAAAAAAAAAAAAAAGATTCTGTATTCAACTAAACTCTATAATGTTGTTCTGGGGCTATACATTCGGGAACCTTGATAGAAAATTCACATTCTAACACTTAAGCATAATGAATATGCATGATAATTTTCATTATTTCACGTAACTCTTTCTGTAGAGGTTCCCAAACCGTAACAAAATATATTTTATGTAGGTTGTTGGCTAACTACCGTATATACTCGTGTATAAGCCGAGTTTTTCAGCACATTTTTTGTGCTGAAAAAAGCCCCCCTCGGCTTATACTCGAGTCCCACTTACCTGGTCTCCGTTTTCCAGTCTCCCCCGCTCATCTGCAGGCATCTGCAGCCTCTGTGGATCACTGTCAGCCACCATTTTATTGTAGCCCGTTTTTGTGTGTTCATTGCACATGGAACAATAAAGTTAAATGAAAAGGAGCCTGTCAGTCAAAGCTAAAGACCGGGACATTTCCATCTAGCCCCGCTGGTCAGAGACACATGTGAGTACCCTGACTTGTCCACTGCAATTATTTGCAGCAGTTTTATAAAGTCCAATATTTTCATTTTTTGTCACCTATTAATAAGTGTCTGAAGATTCTTTTGCATAACTGTGAAATCATTGAAAAGTCTAAAAACATCCCAAACTTCAAGTATAATAAGGGTTAAATCACACAAAGCAAATTGTATTGTTCTGTTAAAATGTTTCTTCCAGCAAACAAAATCAAACTTATCTTTATCTGAGCTATTATATCAAATTCTATTTAGTGTATGTGCAGCATCTTTTGCATTACTAAAGCCTAAATTACTGTACTGTTCTGAACACTTAGGAGTAACTGCTCATCACCTTCTAAAGGCGAATAAACTTAACTGGCACATGTATTTAGTATCCACAGACTGTCTCATTGATTTATATATTAATGATCTGAGTTGTCTTTAGTGAATGTTATTTATATCTGTGTTCACCTATTAGGCTTGATACCAAGTGCAGAGGATTTAGTTTAACCATTTGTGTACAATTTATTAGGATATGGGTATATATTATGTACTTATATAATTTTATTGATGTTTAATAACAATAAATTTTGATATATTCATTCACAACTGTAAGCTCCACTAGGGCAGGGACTGATGTGAGTGTGTTCTTTGTACAGTGTTGCGGCATTAGTGGCGCTATATAAATAACTGATGATAATGATAGTAAAAAGAAGTGCAGTTGCTCAAAAAACAAACAAAAAACCAGTACACGTATCTACGCTTAGGGTGGAATTACGTAATATAACAGTGAAACAGACAGTAGTTTACTGAATGATAGAACAGGTGCCAAACGTTGATCTGAAATGAACCTGGTGCCAGTGGCAGGAGCTATTAGCAACTGTTTGACAGCTGGCTGAAGTCATCCAAATCGTAACACAAATGTGATTATTCTGCATATTTTGAAAAGAGCATGTAAATGTTGATTAGTACCGCATGTATTCAAATCAACAGGTTTCTTAAATGTCCTTATGATGTGAATATGGTAGTAAAGTTATATTACGTAATTCCACCCTAAGCGTAGATACGTGTACTGGTTTTTTGTTTGTTTTTTGAGCAACTGCACTTCTTTTTACTATCATTATCATCAGTTATTTATATAGCGCCACTAATGCCGCAACACTGTACAAAGAACACACTCACATCAGTCCCTGCCCTAGTGGAGCTTACAGTCTAAATTCCCTAACACACACACACACAGCGAGAGAGACTGGGATCAATTTAATAGCAGGCAAATACCCTACTAGTTCGTTTTTGGCGTGTGAGAGGAAACCGGAGCACCCAGGGGAAACCCATGCAAACACAGGGAGCAGATACAAACTCCACACGTATAAGGCCATGGTCTGGAATCAAACTCATGACCCCAGTGGTGTGAGGCAGAGGTGCTAACCACTAGGCCACTGTGCTGCATATGCATAGTTACATGGAATTCACATCAGAACACATTTAAGTGGATTTCCTTACCCTTATTATAATGACATATTTCATTGCTATACAGATTCAAGCGCTCAGTTTAAAAAAAAAAATGAAAGAAAGGAAAATAAATTTTAAATGTTAAAATATGTGACTGCCTTTAAGTTTTCCATTTGTTGCTACATACACGCAAGTGCAAGTTATTAAACAAAGTTTCATCTACCTTCCTAACAACCACCACAGCGCTTCTGAGATCAGTGGAGTCAGGTGTGTAAGTGAATTGGCAATCGTCCATTACAATTCTGAGAGGTAATGCCATATTGGTCATTACCAGCATCCAGCATTTAAACCTGCTGTGTAGCAGGTGTAAAAGATACACCTGAAAAGCATATTTACGATGAACACAGAATTTGAATTAGCTGCATCTGCATTAACACGCACTTACTATACATGGGTTGCGTTAATCCACCCTTCCCCCGCTCTGCCTTTGAAGTTGTAAACATTTGTGATACAAAATTGGTCATTCTGAAGTGACTTTAAGCATGGTACTGTGATAGGATGCCACCTTGCAATAAGAGTGTTCGTGAAATTTTCATCCCTGCTGGGTATTCCACAGTCAAGTGATGTTACTAAAAAGTGGAAATGTTTTGGAACAAAAGCAACTCAGCCATGAAGCAAAAGACCACGTAATTTCAGAGCAGGGTCAACAACTGCTAAGGCGCATGGTGCATAAAAATCTCCAACGCTCTGCTAATTCCATAGCTGAAGAGTTCTGAACTTCCATTGGCATTAATGTAAGTGTTAGGCTGCTGGTTTGATCACCAAACCACAGAACTAGATGACAGAGGTTTTCACCTATAGCAGCCGCCTTTCCCTTAGAGCTAGTTGATCTCACTGGTACTCGGATGCCCTCAGGACTTAGCTCCAGGTGTAGTGTGGGTTGGCAATGCAGACAACAGCGGCAGGCCAGGAGACTGGGTAGAAAGCAGCGGAAAGTCAAACGATAGCCGAGGTCAAGGGTCACAGGCAAGCAGGATAGCCAGTAAACACGCCAAAGGTCAGAGTCACAAGCAAGGTAGTAGAATCCAAGGTAGAGGCCAAACGGGTCAGGGTCACGAGCAAACAGGCAGAGTCCAAAGTCCAAGCAGGGGTCATACACAGAGAATCCAACAGAATATTCACAGGACAGGGTACAACAAAAAGGAGCAGGTCAGAAAGACTGGGTCAGAAGCGCTATAACCGGCAGTAAGGCTCAGTCCTCACTGCCTTAAATACATAGAGCAACCAATCAGGGCTAAGCCTTGTAACAATACACATGCCTGGATTAATTAATCAAATAGCCAGATTAATCAGCCTACAGGTTGGAGAGATTTCAGCGCTGTCCTGTCAGCCGGAGCGCGCTGTGCAGGGAATCTGCCTCCGGCCGTTGTTTTGGCAACGGTCGGGCCAGCTGGCGGAAGTGACGTCCCGGTCACTAAGGAGATGGCTGGGACGCTCAGCAGGGTAAGAGATGAGTCATGGCGGTGCCCGTGGCCACCGCAGCTCCTAACAGTAAGCATAAAAACTCTGCAGTGGGAGCTTAATGGAATGGGTTTCCATGGCCGAGCAGCTGCATGCAAACCTCACATCACCAAGACCAATGCCAAGCATCAGATGGAATGGTGTAAAGCAGACCGACACTGGACTGTTGAGCAATGGAAACATATTCAGTGGAGTGACGAATCATGCTTCTCTGTTTGGTAGTCAAATTGGTGAGTCTGGATACCAGAAGAACGTAACTACCTGACTGCATTATGCCAACTGTGAAGTCTGGTGGAAGAGGAATAATGGTATGAGGCTGTTTCTCAGGGTTTGGGCTAGGCCCCTTATCTCCAGTGAAGGGCAATCTTAATGCTTCAGCATACCAAGTCATTTTGGACAATGCTATGCTTTCAACCTTGTGCAACAATTTGGGAAAGGCCCTTTTGTATACCAACATGACTGTGCCCCAGTGCACAAAGCAAAGACATGGTTTGATGAGTTAGGTGTGGAAGAACTTGACTGGCCCACACAGATCCTTGAACTCAACCCCATTGAACACCTTTGGGATGCACTGGAACTGAGATTGCGAGGCAGGCCTTCTCGCCCAACATCAGTGCCTGACCTCATAAACGCTCTACAGAATGAATGGGCATAAATTCCGGCAGAAACACTCCAACATCTTGTAGAAAGCCTTCCAAGAAGATTGGAAGCTGTAAAAGTGGGACCAACTCCATATTAAAGTATATGTATTTGAAGACATTGTCATTACAGCCCCTGTTGGTGTTAATGGTCAAGCGTCTGAATACTTTTGTCCATATAGAGTATATCTCAATGCATGCGGATGTGAATTATGTGCATTTGTGCTCATTTGCATAATGTCAGTTTCTGGGCATGTGCAGTGCGATATCACACAAAAGCATGTATGACTAGACATGATTCAGGCCCCAAGTGTTTTCCAGAACACAGGAGTCAGCATAAGAACTTCTGAGGAAACTGCCCTCTACACAGAAAAAAACATCAGCAGCAGCAGCAGCTATTTATATAGCACTACTAATTCCGCAGCGCTGTACAGAGAACTCACTCACATCAGTCCCTGCCCCATTGGAGCTTATAGTCTATATTCCCTAACATACACACAAACACACACACACACACACACATAGACATTAAGGATTTTTAAGAATGAAGCCCTTAAGCTGAATGGAGATAAACGGAGCTGCTTGTCACGAAGCAGGACATGGACATTAGGGGTTAATGTGCTAGGAAGTTGCTGCTCCCGGATGTTAGGGGGAGGAGTGAAAGGAGGTTTTCATATATATCTGGCTAGGCAGTGCAACCTCCTCTTGCATCAGGATTTCCTGCTGGCCGGATCACTGTCAGGCTGAGTGAAATTATTTGGTTTTGAAGTTGCTTTTGTGGTTTTAATAACTGTGTTTTTCATTGTGTCTGATTTCTGTTCTGTGTTAGCACTGGTTATTTAATTGCTGGTTGTTGCTGATATTGTGTGGGTTCAGTTCTAGCGCTGCACGTTTTGCCGGTTATTTGCTTCCAAAATTGTGGGAGATATGTCTCGCCCCAGGCAAAGTGTGGGTCCCCCTGCTCATTTTAGTGATTTGACTGAGCTTTCTGCCGAGAGTGATCTCTCGCTTAGTCCCCGTGTTATGGCGGCCGCCATCTTACATGAAGGGTCCAAGGAGCAGAGTCCTGGTCCTGAGTTGGTACAAGCAGGGGCAGAGGGGCTGGAGGGGCAGCAAGGAGAGGTGAGTCGGGGACGTCCGAAGGAGGTAGAGGTGTCATCTCTCCCGGCCGCGTGTACTGTGCACATGCGCAGCCGGGCTCCTAGCAGGTCTCATAGGCAGAGGCATGTGGCAAAGGGTGTGAGGGGGAGAGGTAAGGCTTTGAGATGGAGGATGGAAACACAGTCCCCGACTAGAGGGCAGGGACCGCGAGGACGCCGGCATGACGCCAGGTCCAGGTCTGTGTCTCCAGCGGGCAAGGATCTGGAGGGGGGGGTTGGTGGCTGATAGGATTAGTGGGAGAGGGGGGGAAGAGGGGTTCCTGCAGCATGGCAGGCGGCTGGTGGTAGACGGGGAGATCGAGTCTCGGACAGGAGGAGTTCTCATTCTCCGGCTGTCACTCATGTAAGGGGGCATGATTATCAGGAGAGTATTGGTCATCGGTATGACTGGGATTCGGGGCACTATGCAGAGAGCCTGGACAGTGAGTATGGGGAAGGTGAGGACCACCATCTGAGGGATGAGGGACAGCAGTTCTGTGATTTCATGAACACCCAAGCAGTGCACAGATGGGCTGGGGGAGGTTTTACTGGTATGAGGAGCAAGGGGCAGGTCCGGGAGGGCCTTATCAGCTGGGGCGCGCTCTCCCATTGTGAGGGCCCGGGAGGGGGAGGGGAGGACCAGCGTTCTATCCTCAACCAAGTCAGGAAGCATATATGCACGGATCATATCTTTTACCTCCTGAGAGTTGTGCAGAGCAGTATAGGGAGGCAGGTAGATGGGGGGGCCAATACCAGAGTAGGATGGGGGCCACGGCAGCGGACAGGCATGTTGTCATCAAGGGGTTGCCAGGGACTACCCGCATGGTAGGGAAGGGTCGTATTATCAGGATAGACCCTCGGTTGAAGCAGAATTGCCACATAGGCCTCCCCGAGCTTGTTATGTAAGCCGGCAGCAGGGATGTGAGGCGGACGCCTAGGTCAGTAGTTCCGGAGCTCATGCATACGGTGAACAGGGCAAGAGGTTCAAATACTAACGTTCTTTGTCCACCAGAAAGACAGAGTAGTAGTGGAATGGATGTTGACGGCTTGGCAGAAAATCCGGCGGCATCAAGAAGACGCCGTCTGTCAGCCACAAGGAGTGCAACGTCAGCAGAGGGGGGCGCCTCGGCGGGAAGGAGCGGCAAGCCTGGGGGTCACTTCGCAAGGTGAGTGCCGTAAAGTTTTGTCTCACACGGTTACACGTAGTCCAAGTGTGTCATCTATTTGCAGTGGGTCCTACGTTTACACGTAGTACAAGTGTGTCATCTATATGCAGTGGGTCCTCATCGGATCAGGAAAGTAGTTCTCGGAAATTATTGAAGATTCTGAATGAGCATTTTAGTGGGGCTAAGAGCCAGAAAAAGGTAGCGCATGCTGCGGTCAAGGAAAGCGGTAGTAAGGGTCCGGTAGTCCATTGTTCGTATTCCGCGCTGACATCGGGAATTAGAAAGAGTTCGAGAGAGAGGATTAGAAAAGGAGCATATGTAGATATTTTCATTATAACAAAAACGGGCAAGAGAGAGCTGGAAAAAGCATAGGAGAAAGGGGGAATAGGAGAGGAGGCCTATAAGTCATTCCCCAATTGGGTGAGGGTTTTTAGCATCTTTGCTTCGGTGTATTTGGAGACTAGGCCTGAGGCAGCGGTGGATGTCTGGCGATATTTGCACCTGATTACAGGGATCTATAGAAGAGATGGAGGCTCCATCTGGCGGAGGTATGATGAGAGCTTCAGGGAGAAGGTCAAAGGGAAACGCATCATTCCTTTTGATTGCAAGGATGTGGAGACGTGGATGGAGATGATGCGTTCTAAAGAAAGTGAAGGGCAGGAGGTTAGGGCGCAGAGGTTTTGCGTGCAGGGGAGATGTAGTTCTCCCCCAATGCAGACCAGAAACAGGTGCTTTACCTTTAACAGCGGCACGTGCACTAGGGGAAATGCATGTAGGTACAGGCATGTTTGTGCCAAATGCAAAGGACCCCATCCAGCCCGTGATTGCACTAAAGGCGGGCCAGGGGCAGGAAGAGGTAAGGGGGAGTCAGGGCCTGCTCAGTAAAGCAGGTTCGCCAGTCCAGACGGTGCAGCTGGACAGGTGGCTTCGCTTGTTTCCGGATAGGAAGCAGACGGAATTTTTAGGTGCAAGTTTTAAAAGAGGTTTTCCCCTTCCCATAGTAGGCATTGTTACGGCTAAGGCAAAAAAGAATTTGCGCTCGGCCTATGTGTTCCCAGAGATTTTGGAGGAGAAGGTGCGGAAAGAATTAGACTTAGGCCGCATGGCTGGCCCCTTTCTATCTCCTCCTATAGCAGATTTGGTCATATCCCCAGTGGCAGTGGTGCCTAAGAAAGCAATAGGGAAATTTTGGCTTATACAGCACCTTTCCCATCCGCACGGGCAATCAGTGAACGATGCCATAGCCGTAGAGGACAGCTCAGTGAGTTACCAGTCGTTTGAGGAAGCCTTGGATTTAGTTAGATCCTATGGGGCAGGGGCTTTGTTGGCAAAACTGGATATTGAATCTGCTTTTCGCCTGCTTCCCCTACATCCAGAGTCATTTAGATTTATGGGTTTCCGTCTACCAGATCGGTACTATGTGGACAGATGTCTACCAATGGGTTGTGCAGTGTCCTGCGCATTCTTTGAAGTGTTCAGCTCCTTCTTGCACTGGTGTATACAGGCAGGAACGGGTCATGTGGGGGTAGCTCACTACTTGGACGATTTCTTGTTTATAGGAACGGCTGGTCCATCAGAGTGCGCAGACATACTGTTTGCGGCTAAGGCTTTATTTTCTGTTTTGGGAGTGCCAGTTGCACACCACAAGACAGAAGGTCCCTTATTTTGTTTGTCATTCTTGGGAATCGAGATTGACACATTGGAGGGTTGTTGTAGGTTGCCCCAGGAGAAGGTGGAGAAGCTGGTAAGATCAATTGAACTTACGTTGGCTTCAAGGTCTGTTTCCTTACGCCAGGCCCAATCATTGTAAGGTTCCTTTAATTTCTCCTGCAGAATTATTCCTATGGGTAAGGTGTTCTGTAGAAAGATGCAGCGGGAATGTTGCGTCCACATGCGCGGGTTACACATACTAAGGAGGTTAAAGAGGATTTGCGTATGTGGTTAAGGTTCTTGGGGAAATTTAACGGCATTCGTATCTGGCCAGCTGCACCAGTTTCTAGTAAGCACCTTGAGTTAGTAACAGACGCCTCGGGGTCGGTCAGTTTTGGAGCTTACTTTAAAGAAAGATGGTGTGCGGATCGGTGGCCAGAGGCATGGCGGGCTTGGCAACCTACTAGTACTGGAGTTGTTTCCCATTGTAGTTGTGGTGGAATTATGGGCGTCACTGTTAAGAGGGCAGGAAGTGATATTCTGGTGCGATAATCTGGGCGTAGTGCAATGCATTAATAAACAGAGCGCATCATCCATTCCTGCAATCAAGTTGTTGAGGCATCTTGTATTGTGCTGCCTGGAGAATGACTTTACATTCAAAGTAAGACATGTTCCTGGATGGAATGAGGTGGCGGACGCGTTATCCCGAGGGCAGTGGACACGTTTTAGGGAATTGGCTCCGCAGGCAGACATTACGGGTACGCCATGTCCCCCTTTTGTTTGGCAGGTAGTCAAGCAGGTATTGCAAGATTGGCGGAAGCTTCATTGGCCCCTTCCACCAGGAGAGCATATTGTGCTGCATGGCGACAATGGGGACAGTACTTACAGTCGCGCGGTCGGTGTGACTCAGGTCAGAGCGTTGACATGCTTGATTTTATTTGGCTTAAGTATCAGGAGGGCATTTCTAAAAACTTTAATGGCGGCTATGCTGGCAGGAATTTCGTTTATGGCCAAACTTCATGGCTGGACTGATTTCACTAAGGGGATTTTGGTCACTAAGGCCCTTAAAGGTTGGTCGCGAATACAACCAGGAAAGGAGGATATTAGAGGGACGGTTGACAAGAATATCTTGAGGAAACTTATGTCTGCGCTGGCGTTCATTACAGACAGTGCTTATGAGTCGTTGCTCTTTCGCTCAGCTTTTTCGCTCGCTTTCTTTGGTGCGTTCAGGGTGAGTGAGTTAGTGTCGCAGTCTAAGCATAATTTGGGGAACGCCTTGTCAGCGAAGCATATGTTTTTGGATGATAACATGCCCTCTTGTCAAATCCTTAGATCCAAAACAGATCAAGTGGGTCGTGGTCAATGGATATCTATTTCTGCACAAGGGGATGGTGATATCTGTCCCGTGGCACTGTGCAATGAATTTCAAAGAGTTAGACCACATAATTCTGAGCCCTGGTTAATTCATGATGACGGATCCCCTTTGTTGAAATTTCAGTTCACGGCTGTATTTAAGAGTGCACTGAAGCACGAGGGTCTAGACTCGTCACTGTTTGACACTCACTCCTTCAGGACTGGTGCGGCTACGGTTGATGCTGAAGGTGGTTCTTCCATTAGCGCCATTAAAGACTTAGGGCGTTGGAAGTCAGATGCGTACAAAAGGTATATTAGACCAAATAGGTCATGGATACGCAATAATATACTCGCCGCCCAGTGTTAACCTTGGGCTCCACCACTCGCCGTTGTTTTTATATGGGGGCATGAAGGGATTTTGCCATTTTTTCCTCCGAAAAAGGCCTGATTAGTGGTGTGCCTCCGGGGTTATGGCTTTTACCTTCATTTTGGTTAACACTTTTTTTTTCCCCTTACTTAATTATTTTATAAAGTCACGTTAAAAGTCACTTAAAGTCACATAATTTTCCCATGTTGCAAGGAGTTGTGCTATAAAGTTCAATTGATGGTGCCGAGTCTATCGGTTTATGGTGACTGAGTTGCTCTACTCAGAGGATAAGCATATGGATTGATGGGCATTCATTTGTGTTCTGGGCAGCCAGATATAATTTTGCCAACAATAGAGATGCTTTTGTAAGGCCAGTTGATATTCGTTGGATCGGTAAAAGAGGTCTGAGATGGCAAGGTTTGATGCCACTTCTGTCTGCTGAAATTGCTAAAGCAGGCCCTCCAGATGTGTTGGTGATACATTTGGGGGGTAATTATGTGGGCATAGGTAAGTCATTGGACCTAATTATCGCTATCAGAGAGGACCTGAGAAGTATTAAGAGGCTTTGGCCTTCAGTTGCGATTTGCTGGTCCAATATTATTGCACAAATTAACTGGCGAGCGGAGATAGCTCTCCGCAAGATAAAGAACATGGTGGCAGAATTAAATAGAGCAACAAGGAAAATAATTCTGCAATTAGGAGGGATCGCGGTAGATCACCCCTTAATAAGATCCGATTTGAGTAACTTGTATAGAGATGATGGGGTTCACCTGTCGGAGGAAGGTAATTGGATTTTTATAGAGCAGCTTTTTTGGAGAGTAGGTCAGTTAGTGAGGTCTATGGGTGGCGGGCTGGGGGTCCGTTAAAGGACTCCAGCATGGCAGGAGAGATTTTTCAATCAGTGACTAATTCATACGGTGCTACCGCTGATTGGCCGCATGTCACTGCTCCTTTCGAAGCACCCTGGCTCTTGGTACCTCTGTGCGAGGACACCTTGACCTGCACTGTGCCCAGAGGGAAGTGGTGACGATGACGCCAGATTTAGCACCGGCCGATCGTAAAGGACTGTGGTGCCTGGGACCAGTGGTTAGTGCCTGTGGGCCATACACTGTTCGGTTTTAGATATTAGTTGTTAGCTGACTGAATCGCTCTCGCCGCCACCCTTTATAGGTAAGAATAAATAAAATAAATAAATGAAAAGATTATTTTATTTGCCACTACAAAGTTGTTGTGTCTTTATTATAGTTAAGTTTTAGAGTGTTAAGATTAACATTATTAATGGATGGTGTAAAGCTGAGGGAATCAGCAGTCTACAGTTTATAATACTCAGGATGCACACATCTAACTTTGAGAGATATGGTGACTTTTTACCATTGTGGACAAAAGAATCATATTCACTCTGGAGAAATATAAGGAGCCTAATATCATCTCTGCATGAACAGTGAAAACATATTGGCAGTTCTCTTTGTTGCTTCTCTGCTAATTATACCAAAGGAGAACTCTGATAGTTCTGTCACTTTGTACAATATCACTGCTAAAATATAGCTTTTTTTCGCTCTCATAAAGATTTACCACGTTGGGACTGTGTGTTCATTATGCTAATAGATTTAATCTGTGTCTCCTTTGCTTCCTTTAACATTATACAAGTGCTTATTTGATATTAGCTTCCCTTATATTTAAATGAAATTAATTGATTTTAAATGTTTATTTACACTGGGCATGCACAGCAGATCTGTGCTAATTTGCAAGGACCTTAGTGCTTAAGAGTGTATAAGCTCCTGTCAGGGAATAATGTGTGATAAGATTCCTTATAAAATAATGTGTGTGTTGAAATATATGTATTCAGATATATGATTTCTTATATGTATGCACAGATATCTTAAATAGAAAAAATACAGTTATAAGCAACTCAAGTTTGGTGACAAAAATGTGAGAAGATCTCTGTTACAGGAACAAGCCTGAAAGGTGATAACATCTACCCCTGCAGTCAAGATGCAAGATCAAACATAACACAAGATGTTACACCCATAAGATGTTCTAACTGTTCCGACCACAACTGGGAGGTGTTTCTGCAAATAAATGATAAACAATTTAATATATGGACATGTTATAGGATAAGTGCTTTTTGCAATAATCACCAGACTTTTTTTGCTTTGTGATCTAACTATAAAAACGTTCTTTGATTAAAGGCACGTCAGTGCAGTTTATCTTGACTTCAAGTGCGTATGTCATGATTTCTGGACTCCTGATCAATCAGTAAAGGATACACACACAGATATCTGAAGGTAGTTGGTTTCAAGGACAAGAATTGCCTTAACATTACGTGGGAGCTCGATCCGGGATGTCAAAGCACCTGAACCAGATGAAAATTTTGCCTTGGCAGCTGCAGTAGATTATTGGACACAATCCGTGCGGTGAGTAAATGCAGTTGAATTTTCACTCATTTGCTCTCTGTCTGATACTTCTATTGCATTTGTAAGGTGTTCATCTGTAAAGGCTGCAAACGACATCATATGAACCCAGATATCTATGTGAATATACTATATTAGCTAATACATGAAACAGACAGGAAATTAGGTTGTTGTGAAGATTGTAAAAGTACTGTTTTTATAAGGAAAAATAATAGATCAGAAAAAACATTTTTAGAATATGTGTTGATGAAGTGAGTAAAATTGATTTCTCTGGATGGGAATTTTTGTGTGTAGTAAATACTCATCTACATCATATAATATTACAACAATATTTGGAAAAAATTTGGTATTGGGTACTGAAGGACTTTCCCATTAATCAAATATCATCAGACAATATATCAATTTGTCCATATAGTTTGAATAAATTGCCCTTAAGATTAAGAAAATTTGTATCACTCAGATTTTTGAAAGAGCAGGATTCCCGCCTGAAGGCACATTAAAGTCAGAAAAATGGAAATGATTCCAGGACACAAATAAACAATAGATTAGGAAAAAAAAAAAAAGGTCACAGTGATGTAGTTAACATGTGGTACACTGTCTCATTAGAGATAGAAGGTAAAGAAAATATGCAGGTAACAGCTATCCTACATTAGAGGCTGTAATAGAGAAATCTCCATTTGGGTATGCAAACAGCTATGATGAAATATATGCAATTTTAGGGTGTCATTTGAATAAGATTGTGTTACAAAAGAATCTGCAGTATACTTGGTTACAGGTGCTTTTACATTAGCCTGCTAATTATCTTTTGTTAAACGGCCAGCAACCACTGTGTTTCTTCAGTATAAAAAAAAAGTTATTGGTGTATATATACGGGACATTATTGTCAAAGGTTGCACTGAGGATTATTTAGATGGAAAACAAAAATGGTTGTGGCTACAACAGAGAATTGCATGCTCGTTCTGGTTGTTTGTGTGTCTGCATAGTTTGCAAATACTTTATGGCAGGAATAGAAGTAGTTAAGAGGTTTTTGAACAGAGGAGTTGAAGTGTAATAAAATTAACTACTGTTGATAAAGTTTAATACTCATTAGGGTCCCCTACAGTACTGTGATAAGAGTTCTTTTCATTCTCGAAGTACAACACAGTAAGCTAGAAAGTTTGTGCGGTATTTAGCAGCCCAATTTACTCTATATGTGGGAAATTGGCAAAAGGTATACAAGCTAGCAGGGGTCAGAGTGAAATCACTCCAAGACATATTTTACATTGCAGGGAAGGAAAGAAATCACAGATAGGACTCAATGAGATATTTAAACGGGCAGGATTCCCTGCAGAAGGTACACTTCATTCCAGTCAGTGGCAGCAAGTCATTGCAAATAATAAGGCATAGATAACTAGAAAGGGACACACAGATGTGGTGAATATGTGGCTCACAGTATCATTCCTAATAAAAGATGAGAAGAAAAAGAGGACTTAAATTCCTTCTATGCCTCCCTCTTATACAGAACCCACTTCCCTATCAGGGGCAGGGGGACCACCAGTTATACCACATTTGCTACCACCAATGTCCAGTGAAGTTTTACATACAGATGCAGTTAGACAAAGTCCCACTCCAAAGTATCCGGACTTAAGTGTCTACGGGATCACTGGTAACACCTCACGAGATCAGGTTAAATCACAAACTCGGGAAATAACTGATACAGATACAAAGGCATACATGGGCCCTCTGAAAAAAAGACTTAAAAGGTGTGTTTTAGAAGACACTGATCAGACAGAGAAAATGGTCCAAGGGTGAAAGACAAGTTAACTAAGATAGAAGAGCAAATAGAAGGTTCCTACCACAGCCCCAGGAGACTTCCCCATGGTATAAGTCAGATATGCATAGCATCTGTCAAGATGCACCAGACCCTAGGAAGAATCCTGCAGTTTTTTTCACATACATGCAAAGGATCTTCACCATCTGGAATCCCAGTTGGATAGACCTAGAGCAAATTTGCACCTCTCTATTGGGAATAAGAGTCATGACTGGAATAATGGGGATGACAGCAAGAAATGCTGTAGGAGACAGACCAGCAATAGTTAATGCACCCCTGAGAGATGAGAGAACCACCCTAGAAAGTGGAAGAAATCCATTAGGTGGTGGTGTCATGAACAGAGACTGAATGCCCCTGCGGCCCCGGACATAACACAAAGAGGTGACGCAGCACGAGTATACCTTGATAAATTGACTACACGACAGAGTGATGAGGGGTTCCCCGTAGAGGGCACAGAATGTTAAAGATAAAGTTCAATACTAAAAGACAAAATCACAGATATTGTTCTTGATCACCCACTGACAATACAAGTTCTTCATGCCGTAATTAAAATACTACAGCAAGCAAAAACAAAACATCTTTCAGCTGCCAGACTCACAAAATATGAAGTGGTACTATTAAGTGCATCACATGTCACAATAAAAAGGTGTACAGTGCTTAATCCAGCCACAATGTTACCATCCACATGTGAATCTGAAGATTCAAAAGGAGAGAGAGAAATAGAGGAAAAAGAAACATTACCAGAAATAGACGAAACAGACATGAAATACACAAATAAAATATTTTTCTCATGACTGCCTGGCTCTTATGGGACAAGAAAGCCAGACTCTCCCTCATGTCACAGACACAGCACTTCAGAATGCCACATATGAATTTTTATTGACGTATCCAGATACTATGATAACGGGTCCCCGTACATTGGATATGCAGTAACCACAGATAAAGAAGTAGTTGATTCAGGACCATTGTCATCAGCACTCTCTGCACAAGCTGCAGAATTGATAGCACTCACAAAGGCACTGGAGTATGCAGAAGAAACTACTGCTAACATATATACAGATTCCAGATATGCCTGGGGTAGTCACACAAGATTTTAGTCCTATATGGAGAAGCAGAGACTTCAAGATATCAAGTGGCAAGGAGATACAGCACGCAAATCTAATAAGAGACTTATTCAGAGCACTACAATTACCACAAAAGGTGGCCGTGGTCAAAATACAAGCACACACAAGAATAGTACCTTTGAAACCAGAGGCAACATGTTTGCAGATGCAGAGGCAAAGAAGGCAGCTCAGAGGCAGAAAAAAAGATTCACAACTGTATGTGGTAGATACAGCCTCTAAGACAATGCCAGATTACAAAGATATCAGGAAATTTCAAGAGCAAACATTGAAAGCTGAGAAACAAAGATAGAAAAAATTGCAAGTGGTGCACGGACAAGCACATGTGGGCAAGGAACAGATGACCAGTGTAGTCCACAAACACTGGATAGCACAGGTTTTAGCAAAGCAGCAGAAGATTACACACAAGGATGTTGGATCTGTGGAACCTCTAACCCTGGACAGAGAGTAAAAACAGCACAAGGAATGATACCAAAAGCTTTCTACCCTTTCCAAAGACTTCAGATAGACTATATACAATTACCAAAATCAGGGATATATGAGTATGCCCTAATTTGCACTGATATATTCAGAAAATGGCCCGAAGGATGGACAGTATCCAAAGCAACAGCAAAAAAAACACTGCCAGAAAACTGATAAGTGAGATTGTGTGTAGGTATGGGGTCCCGGAGGTGATTGAGTCCGATAGGGGAACGCAGGGAGATAATGCAACACATAACGAATGACCTAGGCATACAACAGGCATTCCACAATCCCTTCAGGCTGCAAGCTAGTGCAAGGGTAGAGAGGCTGAATGGTACCCTAAAGCTAAAGATTCAAAAAATAATGGCAGAAACAAAGAGACCTTGGCCAGAATGTTTACCCATAGCCTTGTTCAGTGTAAGGACAACCCCTAGTGGAAAGAGTAAACTATCACCTTATGAGATCCTGTTTGGATCAGCTCCTAGAACAGGATGCTACTATCCCCAACAATTGCAGCACAAACATGGAGATCTAACAGGTTATATGAAAAGTCTTACTGATCAATTGACTAATGTGCATGCTTTAGCTTTCTCTTCTCTTCCAGAACCAGACTCAGAGCTGCAGCCACACAAACTCTGGCCTGGAGATTGTGTATATCACGCCCACTTCAGTCAAACTCCAAGGTCGGGATTCCTGGGTGCACGCTTCCCATTGCAAGAAAACTCGAGTCACTGTGGAGACAGAAACATGAAGCCATATACATAATGATACTGATAAGTGCTGTTTTGACTTTTACTTTAGTATATTTTAAATCAAATTATATGAGCAGGAGAGAGAGGCAATTGCATAAGGAACAGGCAGAACCATAGGATAATGCCTTGGTTCAGATGTATTATACAGCTGCAAAAACTTTGAATTTAACAGATTGTTGGATATGTACTCATCCACCCTTGTCTTCTAAAACAATGAATTGAGTGGCCGTCCTCCTTACATTGGATGAGGTGGCAGAAATACATTTTACAAGAGGAGGGAAGGTAACCCAGAATAAATATGTTACCCTCCCAGTCACCATACTAGCCACTTTGTTCGCAAAGAAGGTTGATTTTTGTGTAACTATCAATCCCACAAATGAAGCTTTCAATATGAGCATGAAGGCAACACAGAAAAAGGGAGATATTACAGTAAAATATAAGAAGTATAATTTGGGACAAGTTCCATGTAAAGAAGCCAGATTAATATTTGCTGATTTTGGTAACCTAGATAAGACAAAACACCCACCTGTGTCCATAAACACCAATGTTAAAAAGAGCATACCCCTACTGGGAGTATGGGTGAAAAATAATTCCTGAGTGGATGAACCAGTCAACCTCTGTTGGTAATGAAACCGTAACCACCCCTAACCAAACTAAAACATATGAAATGATACAAGCTATTAGCCATTTGACTCTTGATGTTCCCTATGCCCTACCAGATGACATTTATTACCTCTGTGGGAGACGGGCCTATAAGTGGTTGCCCTATGAGGGGTATGGAAATTGTACGATGGGAAAAATTTTACCTAGTACCTACTATATTGAAGATATGGCCCCAGGATATTATAACCTTGTAGACCTAAAAGCCCATCACATAATAAAGAAATCCATACCCTCAGCCCCAAAATCCAACACTGAACTAATTAACCTCCCCTGGGTAAATAGATGTTGCATAAAGAAGGCTTTCTCTTATATAATAAAATTGCTAGTTTGCTTGATAACATAACAGATTTATACGATGAGACGTTCAGGCTAATGGTGAAAGAAATGCAAATGATTACCAAACAAGTACAGGCTCACAGATTGGTCTTAGACTACCTCACTGCAAAAGAAGGAGGGATGTGTATGATAACAAAGGAAGCATGTTGTAATTATGTTAATCAGACTTATGATATAGAAACAGCTATAGAGGACCATCTGAATGAGGTAAAAAGATTGAAGGAAGATTTCGCTGGTAACCACAAAGAGGAACCCTGGTGGTCAGGGAACTTGCTGTCATGGTTAAACCCTGCCAATTGGTTCAGTGGGTGGGGAGGATGGATATCTGGATTATTAACTTGATATGGAAAGTAATAGTGCTATTGGGCATTGGCTACTGATAAGAATAATAATATGGGTCTTACAGAAACTAGCCAGAAACGTATGCCAGGGAACTAAAAAAATCAGATAATAAGGAAGAAGAGACCTTGAGAATTAAAAGAAGTAAAAGGCGGGTAAGGGAAGTTCACTCCAGCGAGGATGAGGAAGATAGTGGATAACATTTAAGAGACATGGGGACTATCCAGAGACGAAGGGGAGTAGAGGATGACCACGTTTACGAAACATATGGAGAGACCCCCCCTTGATAATAGAGTTATAGAAGGTTGTGATTAGGGTATGGCAACCTGAGTGCTGAATGGTTATTACCTTTGCTCTGACCAGAGGACAAGCGTTGTGTCACTGTGAAAAGTAGTCACCAACAACGTTGCCCTAGCTTGATTCCTGTTAGGAAGGGAGTTTTAGCCCTAATTCAAATGATTAAGAGTAGGGACTGAGGGGTCTAGGGTCATCTGTAGTAAGGTAAGGTTATCTACTAAGGTTATCCTATTACTTAAGGCCTTAAGTAGTGGTGTGCACCGGCCACTTTTAGTGTTTTGGGTTTTGGGTTCTGATTAGCTTGAGGTTTTGGGTTCTGATTTGTTTTGCCAAAACACCTGACGAAAGGTTTTGGTTCTGATTTAGGGTTTTGGGTTCTGATTTATTTTTAAAAAAGCATAAAAAGTGCTAAAATCCAGTTTTTTGGTTTTTTTTCACTCCTACGCTATTAACCTCAATAACATTCAATAACAATCATTTCCACTAATTTCCAGTCTATTCAGAACACCTCACAATATTGTTTTTAGTCCAAAACGTTGCACTGAGGTAGCTGGATGTCTAAGCTAAGCGACACAAGTGGACGGCACAAACACGTGGCCCATCGTAGGTGGCTGTGTAGGCTTGAATGGCCTTTTTCTGCTCCTCCATCCTCTGCAGCATATAGAGGGTGGAGTTCTAGCGCGTCATTACCTCTTGTTTTCGATGATGACAGGGCATTTTAATTATTTTTTTCTTTGGCAGCAACACTGAATTTAGTTTAATATCTGATACGCAGCTATCTGGACTGCGTAGTGGAGTGGCCCCGGTACCCAATTTGGTACCGAGGCCACAATATCTCCTTCAACTAGTCTAAATTCCACTGCACAGATGGCGGACACCGGTCGCATGTCTAACACCAACATAGCTGTGCCGGTGACATGGCCTGCAGGACTATCTCTGATGGAGATAGAACTAGGCCCCAAAGAGCACATAATGCCAAAAAAAGAGTTGCAAGATGGAATTGTCCTTGGGCCCTCCCACCCACCCTGATGTTGTTGAAATAGGACATGCGCACTTTAACAAACCAATCATTTCAGCGAAAGGGCCTACCAAACTGTGGCTGAAATGATTGGTTTGTTTGGACCCCCACACAAAAAAGCTATTCATCTCTCCCTGTACACACTAAACTGGCTCTACTGAGGCAAGATGTCGTCCTCATCCTCATCCTTTGATTCCTGGCCCCCTTCAGTGTGTACTTCCTCATCCTCACACATTATCAATTCGTCCCCGCTGGACTCCACAACCACAGGTCCCTCTGTAGTATCTGGAGGCCAGTGCTGTACTTGATTGAGGAATTGATAATTCATTTTTATGAACATCATTTTTTCTACGTTTTGCGGAAGCAACCTCCTTCGCCGCTCACTGACCAGGTTCCCTGCTGCACTAAAAAGTCTTTCCGAGTACACACTGGAGGGGGGACAACTCAGGTAAAATAGAGCCAGTTTGTACAGGGGCTTCCAAACTGGCTTTTTTTCCTGCCAGTAAGAATATGGACTGTCTGACATGTCTACTTGGATGGTGTCAGCAAAGTAATCCTACACCATTTTTTCAATTGTGACAGCATCCAATGCAGCGGCAGTAGATATGTCTGCAATGGTTGGCAGGTCCTTCAGTCCAGACCAAGTGTTCTCAGCATCCCCGCCAGTGGGTCTTTTAGGAAAACTGAGCTTTTTCCTCGCAGCCACAGGAGTTGAAGAAAATGAAGGAGGAGCTGTTGGCATGTCACGGTCCTCTTCAGAGGACAATCTCCTGACCAGCAGGTCTTTGCACCGCTGTAGACTTGTGTCCACCAGAAACAGAGACACAACATACGCTTTAAACCGAGGATCAAGCACGGTGGCAAGAATGTATTACTCTGACTTTAAAAGAGTGACCACCCTTGGATCCTGGCAAAGCGTACGAAGGGCTTCATCCACAAGAGCTACATGCTTTGTTGAATCGCAATGGTTTACCAGCTCCTCCCTCACTTTCTCAACCTGCTTCTGCCACAGCCTGATTAGGGGAATCACCTGACTCAAGCTGGCAGTGTCGGAACTGACTTCTCGTGTGGCAAGTACAAATGGCTGCAGAACCTTGCACAACACGGAAATCATTCTCCAGTGTGCTTGACTCAGGCGCATCCTCACTCCTTTTCCTATGTCGTAGGTGGCTGTGTAGGCTTGAATGGCCTTTTGCTGCTCCTCCATCCTCTGCAGCATATAGAGGGTGGAGTTCCAGCGCGTCACAGCCTCTTGTTTGAGGTGATTGCAGGGCAGGTTCAGACTTTTTTGATGTTGCTCGAGTTTGCGGTAGGCACTGGCAGAATGCCGAAAGTGTCCAGCAATTTTGCGGGCCACCGCAAGCATCTCCTGCACACCCCTGTCACTCTTCAGGTAATGCTGCACCACCAAATTAACGGTGTGGGCAAAACATGGGACGTGCTGGAAATTGCCCGTATGTAATGGCTGCACAATGTTACTGGCGTTGTCTGACACCACAAATCCCCAGGAGAGTCTAAGTGGGGTAAGCCACTGTGAGATGATTTCCCTCAGTTTCTCTAAGAGGTTGTCAGCGTTGTGCCTCTTATTAAAACCTGTGATACACAATGTTGCCTGCCTTGGCACGAGCAGCCGTTGTGGAGATGCTGCTACTGATGCAGCTGCTGCTGTTGCTGCGGAAGGCGATGCATCTACCCAGTGGGCTGTCACACTCATATAGTCCTTTGTTTGTCCTGAACCACTTGTCCACATGTCCGTGGTTAAGTGGACAGTGGGTACAACCGCATTTTTCAGAGCACTGAGGACACTTGTTCGTATTTCTCTGTACATCTTTGGTATCGCCTGCCTAGTGAAGTGGAATCTCGACGGGATTTGGTACCGGGTTCAAAATACCTCCATCAACCGTCTAAATCCCACTCCACTGATGGCGGACACCGGATGCACGTCTAACACCAACATAGCAGTTACAGCCGCAGTTATCCGCTTTGCAATAGGGTGACTACTGTCGTACTTTGTGCTCATGGCAAATGACTGTTGGACGGTCAACTGTTTGGTGAAAGACGTAGCGTTCTTACGACTTCCCCTCTGGGAAGATGACCGACTACCAGCAGCAACAGCAGCAGCGGCAGTAGTAGGCGTACCGTTGCAGGACTCCTCGGATGAATCCCGGATTGAAGAGGACTCAGTCTGGCTGGTGACATGGCCTGCAGGACTAAATCTGATGGAGATCGTGGAGGAAGTTGACGAGGAGGGTGTTGGTGGTGTGTATCCAACAGGACCAAGGGATTTAGGTGTCCCTGGACTGATGACGGTCCTAGCCCCAGTTCCTGAACTAATCACGGAACTATGAAGGTTATTCAGGTGACGTATAAGGGAAGATGTCCCTAGGTGGCCAAGATCCTTACCCCTGATTATTTGAGCTTTACATAAGCTACATATGGCCATACATTTGTTGTCCAGATTGGGATAAAAATAACTCTAGACCGAAGAGGTGCATTTCTTGGTCTTCTGTCCAGGCATGACGATGGGCTTTTTCATCCCATGGACAACAACTGATTCCCACCCTGGTGCCTCATTTAAGATAACCACATCAGCATCCTCCTCGTCAAGTTCCTCCACAGCGACAGCTACATCAATATCCTTCTCCCGTGTACAACATTGACAGTTTGATTATCCAAATCTGGATCTACACTGTGGGTGATCCTTCCAGCATATGCAGAGGGTGTGCTGCAAATGGTGGAAGGAGCCACCTCTTCCCGTACAGTGAGGGGAAGGTCAGGTTTTGCAACCACCAACACCTTTGGACTCGCCTTGGGGATTTGTGATGACATCTCTTTAGAAGGCAGAGTTGTTTGCTGTGTTGTTGCTGACAGCATAACTCTTTTAAATTTTTTGGAGGGGGGGGGGAGGAGGAGGGCTTAGATCCTTGGGTGAAGCTGAACCACTAGTCCTGAACACGGGCCAGGGGCTAAGCCGTTCCTTGCCACTCCGTGTCCTAAATGGCATATTGACAAGTTTTCATTTCTCCTCAGATGTTTTTAATTTCCTTTTTTTGGTAATTTTTTTGACCTTTTGGATTTTACATGCCCTCTACTAGGAGATTGGGCATCGGCCTTGGCAGATGACGTTGATGGCATTTCATCGTCTATGTCATGACTAGTGGCAGCAGGTTCAGCATTAGAAGGAAGTGGGTCTTGATCTTTCCTTACTTTATCCTTCAAATTTTGGTACCCCATTATATGCAGCACACGTTGTATTACAGTACTATTTTTTAAATACTGCTGGAACAGTGAACAATTTTTTATAGATTGCAGTACTAATGTTTCTGGACTGCAAGAACAGTGAACAATTTTTAATAGATTGCAATATATTAATGTTTCTGGACTGCAAGAAAGAACAGTGAACAATTTTTTATAGATTGCAGTATTAATGTTTCTGGACTGCAAGAAAAAAATTTTGACTTTGATTTTTTTTTTATATTTTTTTTAAATGATTTTTGTATAATTTTTTTTTTTTTTTTGGAAGATTTTTTAATAGTTTTAAAATAACTATGCACTTAGCAGAACTGAGCACAGGACAAAAGCACCACTGTACTCAGCAAGGACAGAGCACTGGACTGATGCACCACTGGACTCAGCAAGGACAGAGCACTGGACTGATGCACCACTGGACTCAGCAAGGACAGAGCACTGGACTGATGCACCACTGGACTCAGCAAGGACAGAGCACTAGACTGATGCACCACTGGACTCAGCAAGGACACTAGACACAAGTAAAGAGCACCACTACACTATACACCCTCCCTCTTCCCTGATGTCAGGCGAAATGAAGATGGCGGCAGCAAAGTGAGTATTTATGATATCCGAGTCTCGCGAGATCCGACGCGAGACTTGGATATCATAGCCTCGTTTTGGATTGATTTGGCGGCCGGAAGTACCCGAACAGTGCTCGGATCTCGTCGGATCCGCACTGTTCGGGTGGGCTCGGATTAGCGGAATCCGAGCCCGCTCATCCTTAGCCTTAAGATATAATCAGAAATTAAGCTTTAAGCTATTCTCAAATATAGTGCTTTGTATGCTTCTATACACATAATGTTTACCTGAGCATGTGCTAATACGAAACTTTGCAGAATGAAGAAGTTATGCCAGCCTCATGGATCCTGGTTCAAGAATTAATAAGGAACTTGATGACATTTAGCATTTTTTAAGATTATTAAGCTTGATCGCTACCTTGTTTTAAAGAATACTTTAACTGTAGAATAGGAAGAATATATTTCAAACAGAAGGATTAATGTCAGGTAATAATGTGTGATAAGATTCCTTATAAAATAATGTGTTTGTTGAAATATATGTATTCAGATATATGATTTCTTATATGTATGCACAGATATCTTAAATAGAAAAAATAAAGTAATAAACAACTAAAGTTTGGTTACAAAAATGTGATAAGATCTCTGTTACAGGAACAAGCCTGAAAGGTGATAACATCTACCCCTGCAGTCAAGATGCAAGATCAAACATAACAAAAGGGGCTAGATTTACTAAGCTGCGGGTTTGAAAAAGTGGGAATGTTGCCTATAGCAACCAATCAGATTCTATCTGTCATTTTGTAGAATGTACTAAATAAATGAAAGCTAGAATCTGATTGGTTGCTATAGGCAACATCCCCGCTTTTTCAAACCCGCAGCTTAGTAAATCTAGCCCAAGATGTTACACCCATAAGATGTTCTAACTGTTCCGACCACAACTGGGAGGTGTTTCTGCACAGAAATGATAAACAATTTAATATATGGCCCACCATGCTGCTTTTGCTCCCCCCTTCTCCTGGCCTCCCTTCACCCTGTGCCATGCTGACCTGGCAGTGCTTTTTGCAATAATCACCAGACTTTTTTTGCCTTGTGATCTGACTATAAAAACGTTCTTTGATTAAAGGCACGTCAGTGCAGTTTATCTTGACCTCAAGTGTGTATGTTATGATTTCTGGACTCCTGATCGATCAGTAAAGGACACACACACACACACAGATATCTGAAGGTAGTTGGTTTCAAGGACAATAATTGCCTTAACATTCTCCAGACTAATAGATGTCGTCACACAAAGAACCCCTGCACCATTAGACCTAGAGACCTGTATCTTGCCTACATGCCCTGTGGAAACCCATTTGGCTATTGCTATGCTCTTGTAGGCAGTATTGCAGGTTAACCCCAAGAGCATACTTGTCAACTGTCCCGGAATGTCTGGGAGACTCCCGAAATTCGGGTCAGTCTCACGGACTCCCGGGAGAGCAGGCACATCCCACATCCCCCAATTGCCTGGCCAAAATGACGCAATTTGTGGTGAATCGCGTGATCCAGCCCCCCACAAAACAGCATTTTCATTGTGGGGGCGGAGACAAAATGCGGCGTTTGGCCGCAGCCCGTCCCCTCCCGCCCTCTAGTCACGCCTCTCTCCCGGACTGCACTTGCCGAAAGTAGGCAAGTATGCCCAAGAGGATACACAATTTCATCTAATCAAAGCTATTGTATTATTATGAATTTGCAAATGCATAAAAATGCAGGTCGACAGCACAAATGCCATTTTTCTTATTTTCTAGAGTACACATATGGGTTAGTTATTCAATACAGTGACTATTGTGAAGGAATATATTGTGGATAAGATGTTCATTTCAGCTCCAGTGATGAAACTGCAGTCAAATGCAGAAATAATTATTAATATGGCATTAAAATGTTCACAAATTTCAAGGGGTGTTTTTGCACTTGCTTTATGTTTCATATAAACATATGCTTTATCCATAGGAGTACAGTGGCAGAGATGTATAATGATGCATGAAGATAATGGTCTCTATGAGATTGCTTTTCCTATGTTTAATTAGAAAATGGGTGTTCAGGAGGACACTCTATTACATTTACAGCTATATGAAAAAGAAAGTACACCCTTTTTCAAATCTTTGTTTTTTTTCTTCATGATAATCAGATAATCATATCACTCTCACCATTTGATAAATACAATCTATTGTCTAAGCACCCCATGATTCAGAAGCTTGTTTAAACATTTTTAGCAGTAATAACTTACCAGCTGCATGGCAATATAAATGCCCATATATGTATACAAAACAAAAGATAGTTTTGTATATGGGCATGGTACCACATACAATATGGGATATACAGAGCGCGGGCTTATTGCCAAGCAGCTGGTACCATATATAATGTGGGATATACCGAGCGCGGGATTGTTTTTTCTCTGGTTTTGTTTCAAAATATTGCCTTATTGTCATAGCAGCTATCCATTAAGCCTATTTAAGGCACATTTGGGTGTGGCTCACAAGTCAGTCCTTGCTAGATGTAAACCCCTATACCTAGGAGGGGAGTGCTTCTGATTTTAATTGAATTTTAAAGCATATATATCAGTGTAGGACCTGCATGTAATGAGGTGCCTTTGACGCTGCAATGCAGGCTTAAATGTTTTGATCAAAATATGAACTAATACCTCATATTTTCATTTTGCTAGACACACACAGATATGGAGTTTAAAGGATAAGCGCTGACAACTGTCTTTTTATTTTGTATACATATATAGGCATTTATATTGCCACGCAGCTGGTACCACATACAGTATGGGATATACCGAGTGCGGGCTTATTGCCGAGCAGCTGATACCATATATAATGTGGGATATACCGAGCGCGGGCTTGTTTTTTTTCAAGAGTATCAATATGCTCAAAAAAAATATATAGGATTTCTCAGCCTACCCATTTACATTTCCATATCTCCCGTGGCTGGAGACCTTAAAAGAACCATTATAAGATAATAGGCGGGTCCCTTGCTAGTTCCCTTAAATTATACCAGGAAGTGAATTTAAGACATTCATGAATCTGCTTCCTCGTAATTAATGGTAATGTAGCCTCGGACTGGCCTGCCGGACAGCCGGGCTAACCACCGGTAGGCCCCGCTGCGATTAAGCTCTGCCCCCTACGTTGTTAGGGCGGAGCTTACAGAACAGGTGACTCCAGACTGACCAACACTGCGACGGCGGCGGGAAGACTTAGTGTAAGCACACTACCGCGCAGGTGCAGAGAGCCCAGACGCAGCTCTAACTGCGTGGTAGTGTGTTTTTAAGTTTCAGCAGGGGAGGAAGAGTTCGGGATCCTGTAATCCAGCCCAGAGGAGCATGAAGAAAGGACGCTGGAGCTTTGCACAGGTAAGTAAGTGCGCTCCAAGCCAGCCTGTCATATTTTTTTTTTTTCATTATTATTTTTTTTTTTTCCCCGAAATCTTTATTAGTCATTTATTAATTTCAAATATGTGAATAGATGCCCCCCCTAGATATTTTTAAATAACTTTTTGATTAATTGTCCCCAACAGATGTATACACCAGGTGTGTATTTTATATGTGGGCACATGATTTTATTTGTTATATGTGGGCATATGATTTCATTTGTATGTCATTTTCTTTTTTTTTACAAATCAATGAGCAGAGAAGAATAAGGGACCTGAAAGAGGGAACTAGTCAGAGGGATGAAAGTGGGATAAGGGGACAGGTCAGCATGGCATAGGGTGTCCAGGTCAGCATGACACAGTGTATAGGATGTCCAGGTCAGCATGGCAGAGTGTATAGGGTGTCCAGGTCAGCATGGCAGAGTGTGAAGGGGGCCAGGTCAGCATGGCAGAGTGTGAAGGGGGGCCAGGTCAGCATGGCACAGTGTATAGGGTGTCCAGGTCAGCATGACACAGTGTATAGGGTGTCCAGGTCAGCATGGCAGAGTGTGAAAGGGGGCCAGGTCAGCATGGCAGAGTGTGAAAGAGGGCCAGGGCAGCATGGCAGAGTGTGAAGGGGGGCCAGGTCAGCATGGCACAGGGTGAAGGGAGGCTAGGAGAAGGGGGGAGCAAAAGAATAAGGGACCTGAAAGAGGGAACTAGTCAGAGGGATGAAAGTGGGATAAGGGGCCAGGTCAGCATGGCACAGTGTGAAGGGGGGCCAGGTCAGCATGGCAGAGTGTGAAGGGGGGCCAGGTCAGCATGGCACAGTGTATAGGGTGTCCAGGTCAGCATGGCACAGTGTATAGGGTGTCCAGGTCAGCATGACACAGTGTATAGGGTGTCCAGGTCAGCATGGCAGAGTGTGAAAGGGGGCCAGGTCAGCATGGCAGAGTGTGAAAGGGGGCCAGGGCAGCATGGCAGAGTGTGAAGGGGGGCCAGGTCAGCATGGCACAGGGTGAAGGGAGGCCAGGAGAAGGGGGGAGCAAAAGCAGCATGGTGGGCCAGTGCAATCATAAGGAGGCACAGCATGGTGATTAAGGGGCACAGTAGTGTGTGTGATGGCACAGCGAGCTTGTGGCAATGTAATGTGTGTGTGGCAGGTGGTGGCTAAGTATTAATTGTGGGTCCTATTGATTTAACGCCGGGGCTGGTTGGCATTTTCTCAATGTACCCATTATTTTTTCCAAATAGGGCCCCCAAAATTCCAGGAAACAGACAAGCCACAACTAAAGAAACCAGTAGCCACAGGTGGTAAAAGTGACAACAACAGGTAGGACAGTCTGTTGTGAGAGATATACATTTTATGAACTTCTTAAAGTAATGCATTTTGTATAATTACTGCTGAAAGGAGAATAGTCTGCAGCTTGCAGAATATTCTCTATGAACTTTGCCTCACATTCTTATCTTTTCTTCAACATGTCTCTTCTCAAGAATGTGCACATCCAGCAGCTTCGGTACCAGGAGCCCACGACCCCCACTTGAGGCCTATGTGACTGAGATAAGACATCTGCTTTACATCCTGCCCACAAACTGCTGACATGGACAGGATGCCTTCAGAAACCTTGTATTCCTTATCTTCCTTTGTCTGTGAAACTATGTATAAATAAAGCTACTCTGACTTAGGGCTGGTCAGAACCAGATACATTTTCAGCCTAAACATCTGAAGTTGTCTGTTTCTCTATCGATCGATACCCACAAGGTATAGCAGCCGGAGTTCAGGAGGACCCGTTTAGGTCATCTCTGACAATTTCAGTGGGGGCTCGACGCCGGGATCTCCAATATATCAGACCTCCCGACAACGGGGTCTCCCTTTCCAGACAGACAGACGTTAATCCAGCGCTGGTGAGCAGAAAGCTTTATTTTTGCTCTTAGAGCTGTCTCTGTGGAGGGGGAATTATCCCAGCTCGAGGGTACTGCAGTCTGATTGACGGAGATCCCTGAACTCTGGCAACAGGTACTATTAAGAGTATCAAGGTACTTGTGTGTAATCTGTCTTGTATTGTTACATGTATTGATATATTGTCTTCTCTATGCCATACACCTGATACATCTGTACACATGAATAACACCACAGAACTCAGTCAGATCACACAGTTGACCCTGCAAATAATCTTGATTGTATACGTGATTGTGTTTTTTGTTGGATTTTAATGAAAGTAGTCAGGAACATTCAGAAAGGCAGACCCGCTGCAAACTTGTTGTAAAGCAAGACAGGAACAAATAAAAGTTTTCTCATTCAAAATATATTGGACCATAAGGTAATCCCAGTATGGGAAATAAAGGGTCCAAGACAGGAGAGAAATCCGAAAAGTACGGGGATCTAGACCCCATAAAGTATATGCGAAAGCATAAAGGCAAGGATTTCACAAAAGGGATGAGAAAAATGTTCAAAGCTGCAGGGGTGTCTGAAAACCGGTACATTAAAGGTTCCATTTTTGAAACAACTAATTAAAGACAATGAGAAAGCACTGAAAGAAAAAGGTTATTTTGACAGATGTGTTGCATGGTGTAAAATGTCAGAAGAATTAGAGAATGACAATGATTGCTGTGATATGTTACAGTTAACAAATTTAAGTGACACTGATGAAATAGAAAATGTATCACAAGCTAAATGATATAATGACTAAAACAATGAATCAAGTAGGTTGTGTACTAAAAATGTATGTTTAAATGCTGCGCAGCTGAAGAGTGAGATGTGCCCCTCCCTTATTCTGTGTAAAAGATTTCAGTGTGTTGAGATAAGAAGCACTCTGTGTTTTTTTGTTATCTGACAATGTATGTAACATTGATAAAAATGGTTCTTCCAAGTATGTTTCTATTTTTCAAGAGGGAAAAATATGTTGAAGCTAATGTGTATTTAGTCTAATGCTGGGACTTGTAGTTCCACAGCAGTAGGCTGGAAGATAGCAGTTAATTTTTCTTTCTCTGTATGTGAGTTTTATCTCCTTCTTACTGTGTGTGAGGGAGATCCGTGTTTGTCTGTCTTGACCGTTTTACAAGAGACATGTTTCAAGGTTGAAAAAGCTGTACAGTTGTAAATGTAATGTTTTTGAAGAGATGCAAAAGAAGTTTTAAAGTCTTTGGTCCGTCACAAGACTGTAAATAATGTACATTATCACTATTACTGGTTTCAGAACAAAGTTGGCTGGGGTCCAACAAGCCGTTTCTATATTTGAACAAAGTAATTTTTTTTTTGTTAATGAAGTTGAGAATTGTGGGAGTGAGCTTTACATGGAGAGATATTACAAGCTGTTTTTATCTGTGTAAAATGGCGCTGATAAATGTTCTCAGAAATCAGGAGGGTTTGTTATGCCCATAAAGAATTGTTACGAGATAAAATGTCGTCTGTGAGCGAGAATTGTGAATATATATTTGTACTTTAAACATGGAAATCACAGAATCTGGAAATATGTGTGAATATTTGGTTTACAAAGAGATGATGAGAAAGGAGTGGCTTTGAACACTCGACCAGGTCTCGTCACTTTGACATTCCCTGTTTGTGATATTGGGGACTGCCTCTTTGAGGAAATCAGTTTTTCATTGCATGGAACGCATAGCGTCACAGTTAAGCTACAAAGAGAAACTTTTAAGCAAGTGTCGTATTAGCAGCTATTCAACGTGAATTAATAACAGTTACTGTAATTCCTAGTCAATAAATGTTAATCTTTATGCAAAAGGTTTTTTCTTCACAGATCTCCTGCAAAAAAAGACCATTTAGGCAATCCAGATTGCATTGATCCAACTTCCAATGAATAGAAGTTGCAATATGTTTTGGTCAACAGCTGAACAAAAAGCAGCTTTTGAGCTGATCAAAGATTTAATCACAAGCGCCCCAGCCCTTGGGCTACCTAACTATGAACTCCCGTTTAACTTGTTCTGCCATGAACAAGAAGGGCACGCTCATGGCGTACTAACACAAGAGCATGGGAGCAGACAAAGACCATTGGGGTACTACTCACAAAAATTAGACCCCGTCATAGTGGGAGCCCCAACATGTATAAAAGCAGTAGCAGCAGCCGCTTTATTGCTACAAAAAGTTGCAGACATAGTGCTGGATCACCCTCTCACCATTCAGGTACCACACTCAGTCATGGAAATACTGAATCAAGCCAGAACAAAACACATCTCAGTGGCTAGATTAACTAAATATGAAGTAGCACTACTGACACCCTCAAACGTTACACTAAAGAGATGCACAGTTTTAAATCCAGCAACATTGTTCCCAAGTTGCATGGATTTAAAAGAGGGGAGTAACAGTATAGACGCTGCAAACACAGACAGTATAGAAAGTGTTGCTGAAGACACAGACAATACAGAGAGTGTTGAGGCTGTGACAAAACAGGAAACACAACTAAAAAAAATTCTCTGTGATCATGACTGTCTAGCCTTAATGGATCTGGAAACTAAACCTCCCGGGGATGTTAAAGAGACATCTCTTAGCAACCCTGATTTACTCCTGTTTGTAGATGGGTCCAGGTACTATGAGGAGGGCTCTCCCAAAACAGGTTATGCAGTTACAACAGAAACAGACATTGTACTCCAGCAACCCCTCCCACCAAGTCAATCTGCACAGCAAGCTGAATTAGAAGCACTTATAAGTGCATATCAGTATGCAGAAGGGAGAACAGCTAACATTTACACTGACTCCAGATATGCCTTTGGGGTTGCACATGACTTCCAAAGTATTTGGAAGAACAGACACTTTATGGCCTCTAATGGTAAACCCATTAAAGATGCAGAAATCATTTTGAGGTTGTTTGCTGCATTAGAACTGCCCAAGGAAGTGGCAGTCATAAAGGTAAAAGCACACACCAGAGAGCAGACTATGGAAGTAAGAGGAAACAGACTAGCAGACCAGGCTGCAAGAGCTGCAGCAGACTTACCGCTAGTACAACAATATTTAGTGTCCACAACACCCCCCACCCTCCCTATAGATCTGGAAATGCTAAAAATCCTACAAAAGCAAGCGGCAGTATCTGAAAGAGAGGAGTGGAAAAAGAGGGGGGCGGAACACATAGAGGGCATATGGGCCACAACAGACAGACACTGTCTCCCTAGAGTCCTTTTTCCTACACTGGCTGCTATAGTGTGTCGAAGTCAGTAAATTGGATAAAGTCATTTCAATTAAAGTCTAGCAAACTTGGTTGTCTTTGTCTGAAAAGATGCGTACGGTACGCTATGACGTACAAGGGCACGCTACGGCGTGAAAGGGCATACGCATCCACTACACGTGGCAGCAACAGTAATTGGTCTTTTACCATACATTCGCACAAACACGCATACTTATAAAATAGTACACATTATTGGTAGTAGCAACACATAGTCTGTTATGTCGAAATATAGTAGTATTTATATGTTATATCAAAGCTACATGCATATTAGTGAAATACACAGAACGGGTTAAAGGAATAACATCATGAGTGGTATCATAATGAACCTTGTTACATATCCTATTGATTGGTGCGCTCTGCGAGGGAATCGCAGAGTGCATGCACAAGTTATGAATGATAGGGAATTATGAACTACTTAAGACTAAGGAATTCTGGCGGGAAGAGCAGAGCATACCCCTCGCAGAGATGACCCCCTCCTTTGGATTCCTTAGGATGAACCAGCCAATGATTGACAACCCCTTGGACATTCCTGAGACCCGGACCAATAGATGCAAGCCATACCATCTTCATTGTATTACTGTACTTGATTGTGTATATAAGCAGCAGCTTGTGATCCAGAGTGCAGACATCTTGTCCCCAGACTTCAGGATTGAATGACTGCACTGGATCCAGAGCGCCTGCGATAAGTAACGGCTGTATTTACTATTACATCGCTTGAGCATATTTTTTCCACTTATTACGAATAAATCTTTGTGCGTTGGAAACACAAATCGAGGTTCGACAATCGTTATTGGTTAGCGATGATACGCACATTACAATTTGGGGGCTCGTGAGCTTTGGAGGTTTCGTTGCCGATGATACGCAAGACCAACGGATTTCGGTTCCTCAACAAAGGGTGGAGACGCGTCATAAACGGGTAAGAACGCATTGTGTTCAAAACCTGAATTTTACTCTGTGTTGTGAAACCGAATGTCCGTTTTGCATTATCTGGGGCACGCTAACTAGAACCTAGGGACAAAAGAGAAAACTGTTTCTTTTTTCTGTCATTGTGCGTTTTAACTGTATTGCATTGTTTAGCGTATGTGTACTTCCTGCTGTGCGTATGCGAACTTCCGGTAAACTTGCCACGTGGTTAAACAATCGTTTTGATAGTTATTATACATGCATAGTATAATTACTTGTGAAAGCCTCTGAGACATTATTACTATTGTTGGGAACTTTTGATTTTCTGCGCAGAAAAGGTGTATAGTGTGTGATGTTGTAACGTAGATACACTGTTTTATTGTTGAGGTGCTCAGTTGCTGTCTGACGAGGCGGATTGCCCAACTGAAGGACGGTATACAGGGCAGGTATACCGAATGCGAAAACGAAGTTTTCGCAAAAGCGCTACCAATAGATCGCAAGGTTTGCTAATAATTAGTATTGGTAGGCAGTGCGATCCGGTCGCACCGTTAGTGCGAATTGGTGAAGCAGCTAGGAGGAATTATACTGGAAAGGCAGGTTGATTGTATCGACTTTGTGCTCCCAGCGATAATAAACTCAGCAGATTTTGTGGTTTAGCCAGGGTATCGAGGAGCTGATAGCCCTTGGGGCCCACAGTGATATTTCTGTATTAGGGATCCTCGCCAGGGGCGAGAAAAGCGAGTGAACGCGGCTAAAGGAAATACGTTCACCGAGGATTATAGATCTCTAGCGGTGAGTATAGCAACAGAGTTGAAATTATTAGGTGGAAAGAACAGAGCATTGCGGTGTGTCTGTATTTCACATTTGGCCGGAAGGAACAGAGCATTGCGGTGTGTCTGTGTTCCGGGTAGAAGGTATATTGTTCAACATGGGTGCTAAGCATACGCTAGAGATGGTCAGTGTACTGCCTAAGGAAGGCCCTATTGGTTCAGCGAGGTTTCTCATGTGTAAGAAGTATGGTGCATATGCAACTGTATATTGTGACACGTGGGTCGGGATGACCAAAGCTTGTGATAGGCCTTTCCCAACAATAGGGAGTTTTAATGCAGAGGTACTGAATACTGTAAAAGATAAAATATGGTTGATCAAGTCAACGAAAAAGAGAAATAGACATAATGATTGTTTAAAATTGTGGCAAATGGAAGGTAACACGTGGCAGAGCAGCGAATGCAAACCGGAAATAGGCGTGGCGAAAAGCGCGCGCAAGGCGGATGTAACCATTGAGAAGCGTGGCGAACTCAGCGCAAGCGCGCCCCCGCCACCTTATGTGGCGGGAGGGGTAAGTACAGCCGTTGTTAAAACTGAAAATAGAAAAATTACTAAATTGTACCCTGTTTTAAATCAATTTCAATCAAGTGTATCTGAAAACGAAGATGAACCCACTGTGATTTCGGCCATTGCCCATGCTGTTAATGTACTAGAGGCTCAGCGCAAGTATGAGAAAATGGCTGAGATAGGTGAGAGTAGCGTGATCACTAGGAGTGAAAGTGTTCTAAATCTAGGGCCTGTAAATCCTGTAGCGTCCCCTGAAGTTAGTGTACCAGAGGGTGTGTTCCCGGTCCGCACAATATCAGTTCCCAATGGGAAACCGGATAAGGATGGTGTAGTTCCTTTAAGAAATGTTACAATGCATTGTCCCTGGACTAGATCAGAATTACGTTCCATTATGACTGAATTCCCAGATCCTAGAAAAGAGTTAGCTAAATGTCAGAAATTTGTTAAAGACTTAGGGAATGCTCATGAACCAACCAGTAAGGATTGGCGGGTAGTGTTGAGGGCGTGTCTTCCTCCCAATACTAACATACAAAAATTTATTGGAGATTGTTTGTTGGAGGAAGATGACACCCTGACTGATGAGATTAACCAACGGAATATAGAACAAATTGTCAAACACTTAGCCATCTGTTTTCCAGTAGTAGTAAATTGGAGTAAGATTTTCACCATTAAACAAAAAGATAGTGAAACTGCCTCAGATTACTTTGCTAGAGCTATAACAGCGATTGCACGATTTACTGGGATATCCAACATAAGTGAGGACCCACATCACAGAGAGGTAGCTGTAGGGGTACTGATGGATGGCCTTAGGGAAAATTTAAAGACGAGAGTACAAACCACATTACCTAATTGGAGAGGCGTCACGGTAGACTTCCTTAGGGAGTCTGCTGTGGAGCATGACAAGAACCTTTTTAGAAAAAGGGAAGAGAAAAGTGATAGGTTAATGACGGTAAGTATACAGGCTCTAGAAGGGGTGCATACACGACCACCAGCATACAACCCATATAACAGGAAACCTAAAGTGATCAGGTGTTTCAACTGTAACGAGGAAGGACATTACAGGAGAGATTGTAATAAAGAAAGACCCAATACACATAGGGGTGGGTCACATAGATATCCTCCAAGAAAGGATTCACATAGACTAGAAGACTCACATCTACCCGCGCATATTACGGCAGCAAATGCTGCGCGGGAAATCAATAGTCAGCGCTAGGGGTCAGGTCATACCTGTAGTCTACAGCCAGTGAGGTTAACTGAGAGTCAGAGTGAAGAACCAACAATGATAGTTGACATAGCTGGCAGGAAACAAACTTTTCTTGTAGATACAGGGGCGGCCCGATCTGTGATAACCTCTCCTTTCAATCTACAGGTGACCAGCAAAACTATTCCAGCTATGGGGGTGACGGGAAAAGTGTTACATTATCCTCTAACTAAACCCGCCGAAGTTACTATCGGGCCTCTGCATACTAAGCATTCGTTTCTCTTGGCTGCAGCGGCTCCTACTAACTTGCTAGGGAGAGACTTGTTATGTAAAATGGGATGTGTCATATACTGTACTTCAGATGGTGTGTTCCTAGATATACCCGAGAGGGTTGCACATGAGGTACAGGACATATTGGACACCCCTCCAAGGTTAATGTTACACTCTCCTGTTATAGAACAAAGTCCATCTCAAGTAAAGGGGATGTTGCTGGAAATACCAGGTTCCCTATGGACCAGAGATGGACAGGACACTGGACTGATGGCAAACGTAGCCCCTGTCATGGTCAATCTAAAAAGTGGTAGGATAGCTCCAAAAATCCCACAGTATCCATTAAAACCAGAGGTGGAACTAGGGGTATATCCTGTTATTGAGAGGCTGTTACAACAAGGGATTTTAATTCGTACAGCCAGTACAGCAAATAGTCCCATTTTCCCTGTGAAGAAGAGTGGGGGGAGGGGCTATAGATTAGTCCAGGACTTAAGGGGAATTAACAAAGTTGTTGAGAGCCAATTCCCCGTAGTGCCGAATCCAGCTGTCATCCTCATGCAGATTCCACCGTCTGCCAGTCATTTTACTGTCATTGATCTATGTTCTGCTTTCTTTTCAGTCCCTCTTCACCCTGACTGCCAATACCTTTTTGCATTCTCCTACAGGGGAGTGCAATACACATGGACCAGACTACCCCAGGGGTTCATTGACAGCCCCAGTATTTTCTCCCAAGCCTTACATGACTGTTTGCAATCCTTTCAACCCCACAATGGGTCTGTTCTAATTCAATATGTGGACGATTTGTTGTTGTGCTCTGATTCTTTTATGTCATGTTTACATGATACTAAATTGTTGTTGCTTCATCTTTCACAAACAGGGCACAAGGTGGCAAAGGATAAATTACAGCCATGTCAGACTAAGGTCAAATACTTAGGACACTGCCTCACTAAGGGGCTAAGACACCTGACAACCGACAGAATTGAGGCCATACAACACATGACCCTGCCGCAGAGCCAGAAGCAGATTCGTACTTTCTTGGGGATGTGTGGATACTGTAGGTCCTGGATCCCAGGTTTTTCTATTCTAGCATTACCATTGCAGGAGCTAGTCTCTTCCTCAAAACCAGAACGTGTCGTACACACAGAAGAGTCAGAGCAAGCGTTCTTTAATCTTAAAGATAGTCTGACAAGAGCACCTGCATTGGGAATACCTGATTATGAAAAGCCTTTTGAGCTATTTTGTACAGAAGCTGATGGCTGTGCAGCAGGTGTCCTCACACAGAAACATGGTGACGCTAGCAGACCGGTAGCATACTACAGTGCACAATTAGACAATGTGGCAAGGTCACTCCCAACATGTCTTAGAAGTGTAGCAGCAACGGCCCTTCTAGTAAGTAAGAGTGAGGATGTAGTATTAGGACATAATTCAACCATCTATACACCCCATGCTGTATCAGCTCTGTTAAATTCAGCCCAAACCAGACATGTTTCTTCAGCTAGATTCACAAAGTGGGAACTAGCCCTGATGGCCCCCTCAAACATCACCATCAAACGATGTAGCACCCTAAATCCAGCTACATACCTTCCGTATGTGTCTCAAGAGACACAAAGGGTGGGAGGTGAGGAGACCCTGGTTGATGATGAGTTAGGCAAGAATACTGACACGCATGACTGTATGGAACACCTGAATCAGACCTTTACTGCAAGGCCCGACATACGTGACACCCCCTTAGAAAATGTAGATTTTACGTTTTATACAGACGGAAGTTGCCATAGACAGACAGAGACAGGAGAGCTATGTACTGGTTACGCTGTTGTAGACGATCAGGATGTGGTAGAAGCTGAACCCCTTGGTCCACCTCACTCAGCCCAGGTGGCGGAACTAGTAGCACTAAGGAGAGCGTGTGAATTGGCAGAGGGTAAATCAGCCAACATATATACTGACTCTAGGTACGCCTTCGGGGTAGTGCATGATTTTGGGGCCCTTTGGCGTCTTAGAAACTTTACGACAGCAGCAGGTACACCAGTGGCACACTCACAACACATAAAAGGACTTCTGACAGCGATACAGTTACCCAGAACAGTAGCCGTCATAAAGTGCAAAGCCCATACCTTTGAAGAAGACCCAGTGTCATTGGGCAACAGCAGGGCAGACGAAGCTGCTAAATGGGCAGCAGGGCAACCTATGACTGTATCGACCGAGACTATGATGGTTTTTCAGACATTAGACACGCAGAAATTAATTGAAATGCAAGATTTGTGTTCCCTGCAGGAGAAGGCGGTCTGGAAGGCGAAGGGATGTGGTCAAGAGTCCTCAGGACTCTGGAGGGATGGACAAGGTAAGCCTGTAGCTCCCCGAACATACTATCCAAGCCTGGCTGAAGCAGCACACGGCCTGACTCACCTGGGTAAAGAAGGTATGTGCAAACTGGTGAGAGCATACTGGTGTGCTCCCGGATTTTCCTCTCAAGCTGGTAAGAAAGCAATGTCATGTCTTACTTGTTTGAGGAAAAATGTTGGGAAAACTATTCCAACTGAGCCATCCCACATCCCTCCTACAGACGGACCTTTTCAGGTAATACAAATTGACTATATCCAACTACCACCGTGCAGGAATCTAAAGTATGTGTTAGTGTGTATTGATGTGTTTTCCGGTTGGGTAGAAGCATATCCGGCAGCCACTAATACTGCTGTGTTCACTGCAAAGAAAATTGTACAAGACTTTGTGTGTAGGTTCGGTATCCCTAGAATCATTGAAAGTGATAGGGGTACCCATTTTACTGGTGATGTCTTCCAAAATATGTGTAAACTCATGGGAATCAGTAGCAGACTTCACACCCCTTACCGACCACAAGCCAGTGGTAAGGTGGAGAGAGTAAACGGTACTATCAAGAACAAACTAGGTAAGATAATGGCTGAAACTGGGTTGGCATGGCCTGAGGCTTTGCCGTTGGTCCTCCACAGCATTCGAACCACTCCTAGACCTCCTCTTAATCTGTCCCCCTTTGAGATACTGTTCGGACGACAACCTCATTTGATCGTGAGTCCACAAGACGACTTAAAGTGTAATAATGAAGTGACTGTACAATATCTTATAAGAATGAGTAGACAGCTGAAACAACAACAACAAAAGCTAAAAATGCTGTCACCTGGTATGCCAGAGACGAACTGTCATGATGTTGAACCTGGAGACTATGTTATGATCCGCAATTTCTTACGTTCAGGTTGTTTAACAGACCGTTGGGAAGGCCCGTACCAAGTGCTGCTGACCAGTACTACATCACTGAAGGTTGCAGAGAGAGACACTTGGGTCCATTCCACCCACTGCAGGAGAGTCCATAATCCGGAGAAAGTGCAAGACAAGGCTCAGACCGACGACATAGAGCTGTCACTTGTGAGCCTGTTCCGGGAGACCTAAAGCCTGCAGTTGAGACACCTGAACCAGAGACGTTGCCTCAGAACTATCTTTCCAGCGATGGAGTGGCGGTTTTTGTTTTTCTTTTGTTCCAGGATTTTCCTTGTTTTTACTTTTTCTAGGACATTCTATTTTTGTGAAGGAGGATGGAGGACGGAGGAGAGTTCTGGGAGTGATACGGATGAAATAGAGGCCGAAGAAAAGTTAATAGGATATCCTGAGCAGCCCATTATCAAACTTGGTCCAGGGGTTATGAAAAGGTCTGCTAGCTCAGGAACTCGGAGGCAGTGTGAGGGGCTATTGTCTGATGAGTATTGTATCTGCAAGTTCTGCAACTCCCTAGTTGACGAGAGATGCATCCAACGATGCCAGTCCCCCAGTACTCTGAATATAGGCGGGCATCCTTTGGAGGATTATCACTCCCTGGTGGGTAAGGTGCTAAACCAAACTGAGTGTTGGGTGTGCTCTCATGTGCCTCAAGGGCAGCATAACATAGGACTAGTGCCATTCCCGCTAAACATATCCGAAGTACTCGAATTAAGGGGTGGGAGGCCCATAGAAGGGAGGTACAATAACGCTAGGTCCCCTAGTCTGACGCTTCGACAATACTCCATAGGCAGATCGTTGCTGTGCCTAAACATATCTCATGCAAAGCGCCTGGAGAATTGGGAGGCTGACCTATCAGATCAGACAATGGCTCGCCACACTCATTTTAGAGAGAGACTCACAAGGTCACTACTAGGCAGGAATGCTGATGGAAGTCACAAGTTAGGGCGTATAACCAAACATAAGAAGGTATCTATTGGAAAAGTCTCTACAGATAAATGTGAAAATATCATTAATGCCGACACGTGTATAGAGCAGATGGAGACACTAGGCATGGGTAGTTTTATCAAAACTCTGTGTGATATAATTCATGGGCATACTGTTCCTTATGTTCTCCCTGATGATGTGTATTTTGTTTGTGGGAGAAAAGCTTATTCCTGGGTGACTCCGAGTTCCAAGGGCTTGTGTTTCTTAGCTAAACTGGTTCCTGAAATCATGACTATTACTCATGAAGAAATGGTAGATATTCACAAGACTACATCACCACCATACATACACACACAGTATGAACACCGTGGCAAGAGAAATATGATTCCTGGTGAGGAACCCATAGCTACAAAATTGATTAGTGAAACTGCTGGTTTCCAAGTTATGGTTGCTCTAGATCTCACCAGGACCGCTCGGGGAACATTAAACTTTAAATATATCCAAGACCTAGCTAAATTAATAGATAATATCACCGAGATGTATGATGACACTTTCAGGTATACAGGAAGGGAGCTACAAGCGTACAAAAAGGAGTTGGTGCAACATAGACTGGTACTAAATTATCTCACCTCTATTACTGGTGGGTACTGTGTGACACTGGCCACCCAGTTCGGTGTCAAATGTTGCACGTACATTACTAATAATACGGAAGACCCTAAAGAGGTTATAGACCGGAAGATGGATGAAATTTTGCAGCTGAAATGGGAATTTCGAAAGAGCCATAATTCTTCGTTATATGAGGTTGGGGAAAAGGTGGCGGGTTGGTTCTCATGGTTGAACCCAGCAAAATGGTTCTCCGGTCTGGGGGAGTGGGTACAGGAAATGATTGCTAGTGTAGGTAAGCTCCTTCTCCTTATACTGGGTGTCATCTTAGCAATTGGTTTAGTTGTCAAATGTGTTCCTACTGTGTGGAAGTGTGGAAAACGGTCTCATGGGAGTAACACTGAGAAAGAGACTGAAAGGGTGGTACCAGATACCGAGATCATGGTCTGTGAAGAAGTATTGTATAATCCTGAACTTGAAACGGTGATTGGGTGATAGTTTATTACACTATCAAAGGGTGGAACTGTCGAAGTCAGTAAATTGGATAAAGTCATTTCAATTAAAGTCTAGCAAACTTGGTTGTCTTTGTCTGAAAAGATGCGTACGGTACGCTATGACGTACAAGGGCACGCTACGGCGTGAAAGGGCATACGCATCCACTACACGTGGCAGCAACAGTAATTGGTCTTTTACCATACATTCGCACAAACACGCATACTTATAAAATAGTACACATTATTGGTAGTAGCAACACATAGTCTGTTATGTCGAAATATAGTAGTATTTATATGTTATATCAAAGCTACATGCATATTAGTGAAATACACAGAACGGGTTAAAGGAATAACATCATGAGTGGTATCATAATGAACCTTGTTACATATCCTATTGATTGGTGCGCTCTGCGAGGGAATCGCAGAGTGCATGCACAAGTTATGAATGATAGGGAATTATGAACTACTTAAGACTAAGGAATTCTGGCGGGAAGAGCAGAGCATACCCCTCGCAGAGATGACCCCCTCCTTTGGATTCCTTAGGATGAACCAGCCAATGATTGACAACCCCTTGGACATTCCTGAGACCCGGACCAATAGATGCAAGCCATACCATCTTCATTGTATTACTGTACTTGATTGTGTATATAAGCAGCAGCTTGTGATCCAGAGTGCAGACATCTTGTCCCCAGACTTCAGGATTGAATGACTGCACTGGATCCAGAGCGCCTGCGATAAGTAACGGCTGTATTTACTATTACATCGCTTGAGCATATTTTTTCCACTTATTACGAATAAATCTTTGTGCGTTGGAAACACAAATCGAGGTTCGACAATCGTTATTGGTTAGCGATGATACGCACATTACAGTGCATGGGCCTTCCCATGTCTCAAAAGACGCAATAATTAACTCTGTATTCAGACACTGGATCGCGCCAGGCTTCAGCACAGCTGCCAGTAATCTGGTAAAGGCCTGCGCCATCTGTAACACACACAACCCTGGTCACACAGTAACAGTACCTCCCAGGGTGACACTGGCTGCAATGCCTTCCCCTCGCCCTATACTCAGTCAGGACAACACCTAATAAGAAACACAGGCTAAGCCCCTATGAAATACTGTTTGGGGGGCCGCCAAAGACAGGGTGTTATTTTCCACAATCTCTAGTGAAACACCAAGGTGAACTGACTAGTTATGTGAAAGAACTACAGAAGTCCCTCACTAACATACATTCTCGAGTTTTCTCTTCAATCCCAGATCCAGAGGATTGCACTGGAACACATGCCCTGGTGCCAGGAGATTATGTCTTTGTAAAAAGACATGTAAGGAGGTCTCTGGAACCACGATTTGAGGGGCCATATCAAGTTCTGTTGACTACACCCACTTCTGTGAAACTTGAAGGAAAGGATCCTTGGATACACGCCACCCACTGTAAAAAGGCTACGGTGACCCAGGAAAAACCATGAAGGGGAGTAAGGTCCTTTAAAAATTGTTCTTCTTCTATGTTTTCCTACAGCCTTTTCTAATTTAGAAGAGCCAGAGAATATTATAGCACACTTGCACAACGCCATCAGTCAAATAACCAATACCAGCAACTGCTGGGTATGTTCTCGTACTCCTCCCATCAGTAAATATATAGCCCTGGTTCCCATACCTTTGAGTAGCGAAGAGCTGACTAAAATGAGAGAGGGAAACTTCTCATGTGGATGCATGGTCAGCCACAAGTATAAAACCACCAGATACCCAGTAGTAAAACTAGGCACGAATGGAGTCAGACCAAAATATTGTTTCAATAAGGGAATAGAATCCAATAGGGCTATAAATGAGTCAATATGGACCCCATATGGCCAAATACGCATTAGTTACCACAATAAGAGTTTCCCTTTAGGGTCCGTCCCTAAATCACGCTGTCAGGTTATAGTAAATTTCACCCAACCTTATTTATCACACTGTAATTCTAAATGCAGCCGAACAGAGAAGAAGTAATAGACAGGTACATGACAGAAGCCAAAGAAATGAAGGAGAATTTCAGGAAAGAAAATTTTAACCCCGATACAGTAAATAATGGCTGGTGGACATCAGCCTTCTCATGGTTAAATCCTAGCAATTGGGGCAAAGGTATTTTCGCATGGATTTCAGGCATTTTAATATAGATAGCTAAGATATTCGCTTTATTGTTGTTGCTATATGTCATTTTTAAACTAAGCTTATGTTTTTTCCAATGCTGTTTGAAAAGGTGCAAAAATGATCTCATTCTGAATAAGAAGTCTCTTAAAAGACATGTAAAGCCCAAACCGGTATCAGAGGTTTACTTCGTCCTCTCTGAGCTTTAAGGCCCTTTTGTACTCTCCCCCCCTCAGTCTTTCCCATTTTCTTTTTTTATTATTTTTAAGAATTAGGTGTACATGAACCATAGACCTGATTGAATGTATCTTTACCATCCTCTAAGGGCTTATCAGAGGTTCCATTGAATTGAATGAAGTAGGTCGGGTGCAGGAGTGCTTCATGCACACCAAAAGGATAGGCAGGGCAATTATAAAAATGATAAAAAGAGGGGTTTATGTGAGAGATATACATTTTATGAACTTCTTAAAGTAATGCATTTTGTATAATTACTGCTGAAAGGAGAATAGTCTGCAGCTTGCAGAATATTCTCTATGAACTTTGCCTCACATTCGTATCTTTTCTTCAACATGTCTCTTCTCAAGAATGTGCACATCCAGCACCTTCGGTACCAGGAGCCCACGACCCCCACTTGAGGCCTATGTGACTGAGATAAGACATCTGCTTTACATCCTGCCCACAAACTGCTGACATGGACAGGATGCCTTCAGAAACCTTGTATTCCTTATCTTCCTTTGTCTGTGAAACTATGTATAAATAAAGCTACTCTGACTTAGGGCTGGTCAGAACAAGATACATTTTCAGCCTAAACATCTGAAGATGTCTGTTTCTCGATCGATACCCACAAGGTATAGCAGCCGGAGTTCAGGAGAAAGGACCCGTTTAGGTCATCTCTGACACTGTCAAATGTTCTGAGTCTAGTACAGGCTTGGCTAACCTGTGGTACTCCAGGTGTTGTGAAACTACAAGTCCCAATACGCTGCTATAAATTGGCAAAGCATGCTGGGGCTTGTAGTTTCACCTGGAGTGCCACAGGATAGCCAAGCCTGGCCTAGTTGGACAATCCCGATTTTTGGTGACTGTTCTGCCAATCTAAGGGGCAGGTCAAGACTGTGTACTCTTTATACACACTGCATTCTTTATATACTACTCGATGGTGCGAGCTGTCCTTCGTGGGCTGACCACTCCCCCTCTAGTGTCAGGTCACGCCTCTATGATGACTGGCCACACCCCCTCTGGTGGGCCCCTAGCATTGCAGCCTCCCGGTGGGCCCTTCATGCCCCAGTCCGACACTGTGGTAGTGTATCAATATAACTTTCTCACATTGAAAAAAAGCGTTCTACTCTTACCTCTTTATCCAGCGACACTTCCACCCACTCCATTCTAAAAAGAAAGAAAAGCTTTTCTTTAAACAGTTTTATAGGAGGAGACTCCCGGTGTGTCCAGGTGTGCAGTATAGTTTTCCGTGCTGCAGCACTGATGGCTAATAACAATTTTCTACTGCCCATAGTAATTTTTGGATTTTTAGGGAAAACACCAAATACAGTGGATTCAGTTGTGAGGGGGATATAATTAGCCAAATTTCCCAAAACAATATTTCAGACTTGTAACCAGAAACGCCTGACCAGAGGGCATTGCCATGAACAATGGAATAAATCTGCACCATTTATCACATCGAGAATGGATGATAAGTCCCATATGTTGCCACCTTTGAGGAGAGAGATAAGAACCATGAAAAATATTTTAAAATATTTCTACATATATGCTGGATGGGAGAAGTTTACAGGAAATCTTCAAAGCCCGTAATAATTCTTTAAGTGAAAGAGAAGGGAAAATACACAACCACCTACCCAATCCCACACCAGATGAGGAATGATCTATAGGAGTGCTATAATGTAGAGAAATAGCTTTAGTTTTAGCATTAGGGGAATTCAAAAGCCTATCCACCGGGTTATTCCTGTCTTATTCGGAAAAAATGTCCTAAGCACATGTCGAAGTCAGCAAATTGGATAAAGTCCTTTCAATTAAAATCGAGCAAACTTGGTTGTCTATGTCTGAAAAGATGCATAGAGCACGCTGCGGTGTGGAAGGGCATGCCCAGCCGCAACACGTGGCAACAACAGCATTTACATACATTCGCACAAACACGCACATTTGTAAAATAGTACACATTAATCGTAGTTGCAACACATAGTTATTTATGTCGAAATATAGTAGTGTTTATGTGTAATATTATAAGTTATATGCATATTAGTGATACATATGGTTCAGGTTAAAAGAAATGTGTCATGTCTAATATCATATTAATCCCCTTTATATCAGCAGCTGTTCGGTCCATTCGGCGAAGAGATCGTACATTGCATACTCTAGTTATTGATGTTAGGGAATAAACCTTTAATATGATATTAACTGTCAAATGCTAATGGATTGATTGTAATTGGAGTGTGGCAGGAAGAACAAAGCAGTTCGGCGGGAAGAACAGAGCTCATCCCCTGGAGAGACCCACACCTTTGGATTCCTTAGATTGAATCAGCCTATGATGTGTAACCCCCTGGATCCTCCTGATGCCTGGACCAATAGAAGCAAGCTATACCAACTGCATTGTTTCACTGTATCTCTGTTTGCATATAAGCAGTAGCTCTAATGTAGTGTCCAGTCACCTTGACCACAGACTTCAGGACTGAAAGACTGTTCACTGGATCCAGAGCGCCTGCGATAAGTAACGGCTGTACTTACTATTATTTTGCTTGATTATTCTGCTACTTTTTGAGAATAAATATTTGTGCGTTGGAAACACAAATCGAGATTCGACAATCGTTATTAGATAGCAACAAAACGCTCTTAACAATTTGGGGGCTCGCAGCAGAGGTTTCGTTGCCGGACGATACGCAAGACCAACGGATTTCGGTTCCTCAACAAAGGGTGGAGACGCGTCATATACGGGTAAGAACGCGATGTGTTCAAAACCTGAATTTTACTCTGTGTTGTGAAACCAAATGTCCGTTTTGCATTATATAAGGTACGCTAACTGAATCTAGGGACAAAAGAGAAAACTGTTTCTTTTTCTGTCATATTGCATTTTGATATATTGTATTGCATAGCGTATGTGTAATTCCTGCTTAGCATATGTGAACTTCTGGTAAGATTTTCCACGTGGTTAAACAATCGTTTTGATAGTTGTTATACATGCATATTATAATTACTTGTTAAAACCTCTGGGACATTATTACTATTGTTGGGAACTTTGATTTTCTGCGCAGAAAAGGTGTATGTCGTGTTATTTGTTGACTTTAAGAACACTAAGGTTTGATCTATTGCTGAATAGAGTGTCAGTTGCTGTCTGACGAGGCAGGTGCACAACTGGTGTACGGTATACAAGGCAGGTATACCGGGGGCGGAAACTAAGCGAGTTTTTGCGACGTGCACCCAAGGGTAATCGCATCGCTTACTGATAAGCTTTAAGCGTTGCAATAGCACCGCACGGCAAGGAAAGCCGTGATTGCGACTTGGGGGTAATGGGGAGGAATTACGTTGGTAAGGCTGGTAATTGACTTTACCGGATGCTGCCAGGCATAATAAACTCAACAGATTTTGTTGGAGAGTCAGGGGTAATCGAGGAGCTGATAACCCTTTAGTCCGCATTGATATTTCTGTATTAAGGGGTCTCCTCGTTCAATATGAGAGGAAGCGAGTGGACGCGGCTTGTAGCAAATACGTTCACGGGCCAGTAAAATATCTCTAGCGGTAGATTGCGGGTAGCAGAGTGTTGAAATTAGTGGCAGGATATTGTGATATTTCTGGAACTCTATTTTTGTGGCAGGATATTGTGATATTACTGGGACCCTATTGTTCAACATGGGTGCTAAGCAGACGCTAGAGATGGCCGAGGTACTGCCTAAGGAAGAGCCTATTGGTTCAGCGAGATTTCTCATGTGTAAGAAATATGGTGCATATGCAACTGCGTATTGTGACACGTGGGTCAAGATGACCAAAGATTGTGTTAGGCCTTTCCCAACAATAGGGAGTTTTAATGCAGAGGTACTAAATACTGTAAAGGATAAAGTATGGTTGATAAAGTCAACGAAAGTGAGGAATAAACATAATGATTGTTTGAAATTGTGGCAAATGGAAGGTAGCACGTGGCAGAGCAGCGAATGCACAGCGGAAGTAGGCGTGGCAAAAAGCGTGCGCACGGCGGAAGTAGCCATTGAGAAGCATGGAGAACTCAGCGTAAGCGCGCCCCCGCCACCCTATGTGGCGGGGGGGGTAAGTACAGCCGTTATTAAAAATGAAAAAAGGAAATTGCTAAGTTATATCCTGTTTTAAGTCAGTTTAAAGCAAGTGTTTCTGAAGAAGAGGATGAACCCACTGTAATTTCAGCCATTGCCCATGCTGTTAATATGTTAGAGGTTTAGCGTAAGTATGGAAAGGGGGCAATGGATTAGATAGGTGAGAGTAGTGTGACCACTAGGAGAGATAATATTCAAAGTACTGAAGTAGCTAACCCTGAAGATAGTGAACCGGTGGGTACGTATCCAGTCTGCACAATATCAGTTCCCAATGGGAAGGCGGATAAGGATGGTGTAGTTCCTTTAAGAAATATTACAATGCATTGTCCCTGGACTAGATCAGAATTACGTTCCATTATGACGGAATTCCCAGATCCTAGAAAAGAGTTGGCTAAGTGTCAGAAGTTTGTTAAAGACTTGGGAAATGCACACGAACCAACCAATAAGGATTGGCGTGTAGTGTTGAGGGCTTGTCTTCCTCCCAATACTAACGTACAACAATTTATTAAAGATTGTTCGTTGGAGGAAGGCGACACCTTGACAGATGAGATTAATCAAGAGAATATAGAACAGATTGTCAAACATTTAGCCATCTATTTTCCAGTAGTAGCGAATTGGAGTAAGATTTTCACCATAAAACAAAAAGATAGTGAAACAGCATCAGATTACTTTAGTAGAGCTATAGCAGCGATAACACGGTTCACTGGGATATCAAACATAGGTGAGGACCCACATCACAGGGAAGTAGCTGTAGGAGTACTAATGGATGGTCTTAGGGAAAATTTAAAAACCAGAGTACAAACTTCATTACCTAATTGGAGAGGCATTCTCTTAGGGAGTCTGCTGTGGAGCCTGATAAAAATATTTTTAGGAAAAAGGAAGAAAAGAGTGACAAGTTGATGACGGTGAGTATACAAGCATTAGAGGGAATGCATACACGACCACCAGCCTATAACCCACATAACAGGAAACGCAGAATGTTGAGATGTTATAATTGCAAAGAAGGACATATGAGGAAAGATTGTACTAAGGGAAGATATAATCCTAATGAAGGGTCGCATAGATATCCTCCAAGGAGGGATTCACATAGACTAGAAGACTCACTCCTGCCCGCTCATATTACAGCAGCAAATGCTGCGCGGGAAAGCAATAGTCAGCGCTAGGGGTCAGGTCATACCTGTAGTCTACAGCCAGTGAGGTTAACTGAGTGTCTGAGAGAAGAACCAACAATGATAGTTGACATAGCTGGTAGGAAGCAAACTTTTCTTGTAGATACAGGGGCGGCCAGATCTGTGATAACCTCTCCTTTTAATCTACAGGTGACCAGTAAAACTATTCCAGCTATGAGGGTAACGGGAGGAGTGTTACATTATCCTCTAACTAAACCCGCTGAAGTTACTATCCGGCCCCTGTATACTAAGCATTCGTTTCTCTTAGCTGCAGCGGCTCCTACTAACTTGCTAGGGAGAGACTTGTTATGTAAAATGGGATGTGTCATATACTGTACTTCAGATGGTGTGTTCTTAGACATACCAGAGAAGGTCGCACATGAGGTACAGGATATATTGACACCCCTCAAAGGTTAATGTTACACTCTACTGTTATAGAACTAAGTCCATCTCAAGTAAAGGGGATGTTGCTGGAAATGCCAGGTTCACTATGGACCAGAGATGGACAGGACACTGGACTAATGGCAAACGTAGCCACTGTCATGGTAAATCTAAAAATTGGTAGGATAGCTCCAAAAATCCCACAGTATCCATTAAAACCGGAGGTGGAATTGGGGTTATATCCTGTTATTGAGAGGCTGTTGCAACAAGGGATTTTACTTCGTACATCCAGCACAGCAAATAGTCCCATTTACCCTGTGAAGAAGAGTGGGGGGAGGGGCTATAGATTAGTCCAGGACTTAAGGGGAATTAATAAAGTTGTTGAGAGCCAATTCCCCGTAGTGCTGAATCCAGCTGTCACCCTCATGCAGATTCCACTGCCTGCTAGTCATTTTACTGTCATTGACCTATGTTCTGCTTTCTTCTCAGTCCCTCTTCACCCTGACTGCCAATACCTTTTTGCATTCTCCTACCGGGGAGTGCAATACGCATGGACGAGACTTCCCCAGGGATTCATTGACAGCCTGTTACGAGCCACGGCGGTGCCCAGCCGCCGCGACTCACTCACCCGCGTCCCGGCCGTCGCCATGACGACCGGGACGTCATTTCCGGCCATAACCCGGCCGTTGCCGGGGCAACCAGTAGACGCTTCAGAGCTGCGTCCCGGCAATAGGAGGCAATTACAGGCATTAGCCTGCAACTCTGCAGGCCAGGGGCAAGCCCTGATTGGCTCTGTTAGTGACTGCTTATTTACCTGCAGGAGTGTGTTCAACCTGTGATTGGTTCAGCTGGGTATTTAAGGCAATGAGGTCTGCTGCCTCATTGCCGGTTATAGCTCCTGTGTTCCAGTCTGCTAACCTGCTAGTTCCTGTCCTGTATCCTGATATCTCTGTTTGACTCCCCGTGTATGACCCTTGGCTTTGATTTTGACCTTGCTCGTGTTTCCTGTGACCCTGATCTCTGGCCTGTTTACCCGTTCTGCTATTTGCCTGTGACCCCTGACCTCAGCTTGTTCATCGATACTGTTGTCTGCTGCCGGCCCTTGACCTTTGCGTGGACCTGACTCCTCTTGCCTGGATTCTCCCCAGCTGGTACGCACTTCACGACCCTCTGTCAGTCTGCGGCCCAGTCTGTCCCCACCATCAGGGGCTCCAGTGAACACCTGACTGGCAGAGTAGATTCCGGGTTGTGTTGTGCCGGCTGGAGGGGTTCCTAACATTATAACCGGCCCACTCACGGAGACAAGGTTAGAATGGATACAAGTGGATCCACACCGTCTCCGGCACAAACCCTAGCAGGCCACGTTGAGTCCTTGTATCAGATGATGCAGGGATTGGCTGAGCGTATGTCGGTTCAAAAAGAAGCCACAAAAGCTTCACAACCGACTCCAGGTCCCATCTGTGAACCCAAAATGAACTTACCAGATCGGTTCTCCGGAAATAGAACCCTGTTTCGGAACTTCAGGGAGAGCTGCAAGCTCTATTTTCGGATGAGACCCCGCTCCTCCGGTTCAGAGCAGCAAAGAGTTGGAATTATTATTTCCCTTCTACAGGGTGACCCCCAGTCCTGGGCGTTTTCTTTGCCGCAGACCAGTCCGGCCATGCAGTCCGTAGACTCCTTCTTCGAGGCACTGGGTCTACTGTATGATGACCCGGATCGAGTGACCTCCGCGGAAGCTCATCTACGGTCCTTGAAACAAGGCCGACGGTCGGCAGAAGAATACTGCGCTGAATTCCGTAGATGGTCACCTGATAGTGGATGGAACGACCCTGCCTTACGAAGTCAGTTCCGTCTCGGCCTATCTGAACAGATTAAAGATTCTTTAGTGCAATACCCGTCTCCTACTTCTCTGGAGGATCTGATGCACCTCTCCATTAAAATTGACAGGAGATATAAGGAGCGGAAAACTGAAAAGGAAACATCATCACCTCCATCCGCCTTCGTTCCTGTTTCCCAGGATGGTGAGGAGCCTATGCAATTAGGAGCATATCGTCTCTCTTCTGAAGAGAGAGACAGGAGACGTTCGCAAGGTCTATGTCTCTACTGTGGCATAAAAGGCCACTTCTCCCGTTCTTGCCCAAATAAGTCGGGAAAAGACCATGCCTAGGGAATGAGGGGAAAGTTCACCTAGGTCTGCAAATTATCTCCCCGAAAAATGCTGTATTAATCCCTGCACAGCTCACCTTCCGGGCTCGCTCTGTGGACCTGTCGGCCTTCATTGATAGCGGAGCTGCAGGCAACTTCCTTGATATTGGGTTTGCCCGCTCTGCCGGAATTCCGATGGTAAAACTCAACTCTGCCATTACTGTCTGTGGCTTAGACGGAGGTCCGTTGCCTGGTGGCAAGATTTCCTGGGAGACCCCGCCACTACAGTTGAAGATCGGAGCTCTCCATTCTGAGTCAATCACCTTCTTCCTGATCGATTGTTCGTCGGTTCCTATGATCTTGGGCCACCCATGGCTTTCCTGTCATAACCCTGTCATAGACTGGGTAAAAGGAGAGATTGTCAAGTGGAGTACTTATTGTACACAGTCTTGTTTGTCACTGTCTCTGCGTATGATTCAGCCTATTCCGGAGCGGCTTCCCTCACAGTATCATGAATTCTGGGACGTGTTCTCCAAGAAGGCTGCTGATACCTTACCGCCACATCGTGACTTTGACTGTGCCATCGAACTTATTCCTGGTTCCAAGTTACCTAAGGGGCGTTTGTATTCCCTTTCTGCTCCAGAAACAAAATCCTTGCAGGAGTATATCGACGAAAACCTGGAGAGAGGCTTCATCAGGCCATCTAAGTCTCCCGTAGGAGCAGGATGCTTCTTTGTATCAAAAAAGGACGGAGGGTTAAGACCTTGTATTGACTACCGGGGATTGAATCATATCACAGTCAAGAACACCTATCCCCTTCCGCTCATCTCGGTATTGTTTGATCAGCTAAGAGGGGCTACTGTCTTCACTAAAATCGACCTTCGCGGAGCATATAATCTCATCCGTATCAAAGAAGGAGATGAGTGGAAGACGGCATTCAATACGCACTCTGGCCACTACGAGTATCTGGTCATGCAGTTTGGCCTCAGCAATGCGCCTGCAGTGTTCCAGGACTTGATCAACGAGGTCCTCCGAGACTTCCTGGGTGGTTTTGTGGTCGTCTATTTAGATGATATCCTCATCTATTCCAAATCTTTACTCGCACATCAGACTCACGTCAAACAAGTCTTACAAAAATTGCGGGAAAACCATCTCTACGCCAAGTTTGAAAAGTGTGAGTTTGAGGTGCAGAAGGTATCCTTTTTAGGTTACGTAATCTCTTCTGAGGGATTTTCTATGGATTCAACAAAGGTCCAGGCTATTGTGGATTGGGTACAACCCAACAATCTAAAGGCGGTACAGAGGTTTCTGGGCTCCTCCAATTATTATCGAAGGTTCATTCACAACTTCGCTGACATTGTGGCTCCCATTGTGGCTTTGACCCGTAAAGGAATGGACCCAACTAATTGGTTGTCTCAAGCAGTAGCCTCATTCAAAAGTCTGAAAAAGGCCTTTATCTCAGCTGAGGTCCTTAAACATCCAGATCCAGCTAAAGCATTTGTTCTAGAAGTCGATGCCTCGGACATCGGGGCCGGCGCCATTCTATCACAGAAGGATCCTCATACTAATCGTCTACACCCATGTGCCTATTTCTCCCGTCAGTTCTCTTCAGCAGAAGCCAACTACGACGTCGGTAATAGAGAACTATTGGCAATCAAGTGGGCCTTCGAGGAGTGGCGGCATTGGTTGGAGGGTGCTTCGCATCAGATCTCTGTCATTACCGACCACAAGAACTTGCAATATATACAGTCAGCCAAGCGTTTAAACCCTAGACAGGCCCGCTGGGCATTATTTTTTACCCGGTTCAATTTCCTGATCACCTACAGACCAGGTTCCAAGAATGTCCGGGCAGATGCCCTGTCCAGGAGTTTCATGGCACACCATGTTCCAGTTACTAACCCAGAGTCTATTATTCCTCCTTCCATAATCCATGCTGGGTTAACCCAAGATCTGAATGTCACACTGCAGAGATTCCAGAAATTAGCCCCAGATGCTACTCCGGAGCAACGACTTTTTGTTCCAGTCCACTTAAGAAAGGCGGTTCTTGTGGAAGCACATTGCAGTAGGGCTGCTGGGCACCCTGGAATTTACAAGATGCTAGAAATCCTTTCCCGCACGGTCTGGTGGCCATGCATGTCTGCCGACGTCAAGAGGCATGTCCTCTCATGTGAGATTTGTGCTAGAAACAAAGTGCCTAGGATCCGTCCAGTAGGCCAATCAGTTCCTTTGGCCCCTCCTGCGAAACCATGGACTCATCTGTCTATGGACTTTGTAGTGGATCTACCACCTTCTGCAGGACACAACACGATTTGGGTCGTGGTAGACCGGTTCAGCAAAATGTCACACTTCATTCCGTTAACCAAACTACCTTCTGCTCGGGATTTGGCGCTCTTATTCATTCAACATATTTTCAGGCTCCATGGACTCCCTACTGACATCGTCTCTGATCGGGGTTCTCAGTTTATAGCACAATTCTGGAGGTCCTTCTGTACCCTTCTCGGAATCAAGGTCAGTTTGTCATCCGCCTACCACCCTCAGTCAAATGGGCAAACTGAAAGGGTTAACCAGTCCCTAGAAAATTTTTTGCGATGTTACACATCGGAGTTCCACGATAATTGGTCTTTCCTGTTACCCTGGGCGGAATTCGCCTGTAATAATTCCTGTCACTCAGCTACAAAAATCTCTCCATTCTTCTGCAATTATGGTTTTCACCCCAGATCTAACTCCCTGTATTCACTCCAGTCCATTGGTATCCAGGAGATCCGCTCCACTGCAAGAGATCTCAGAGTTATCTGGAAGAAAGTTCACTCATCATTGAGACAAGCCTCACTTGTGGCAAAAAAAAATTCGGACCGACATCGTACCACCTGCTCCCTTAAGGTTGGCCAGAAGGTGTGGCTGTCTACAAAAAATATCAGGCTCAGACAGCCTTGCAAGAAGTTGGGCCCTAAGTTCATCGGGCCGTTTCCTATCATCAAACAGGTGAACCCCGTCGCATTTAGGTTAAAAATTCCGGCCTCGTTGAGAATTCCCAACACATTTCATTGTTCTCTGTTGAAACCGGTACTATTTCCTGGTCAAACCCAGTCTTCATGTGTGCCTGGGAGAGGTTCCAGTGGACCACAAAAATTTGTGATTCAAAAGGTCCTTGATTCTAAAAAAGTTCAAGGACAGGTGCATTTCCTCATACAATGGAGGAATCGCGGATTGGAAGAGAGATCTTGGGTTCCGCGGAGACAACTCCATGCCCCAAAGAAACTGAAGGAGTTCTTCAAAAAATTCCCTAGAAAACCAGGATGTCGGGGTCCCTCGATCCCTCCTCAAGGGGGGGGTACTGTTATGAGCCACGGCGGTGCCCAGCCGCCGCGACTCACTCACCCGCGTCCCGGCCGTCGCCATGACGACCGGGACGTCATTTCCGGCCATAACCCGGCCGTTGCCGGGGCAACCAGTAGACGCTTCAGAGCTGCGTCCCGGCAATAGGAGGCAATTACAGGCATTAGCCTGCAACTCTGCAGGCCAGGGGCAAGCCCTGATTGGCTCTGTTAGTGACTGCTTATTTACCTGCAGGAGTGTGTTCAACCTGTGATTGGTTCAGCTGGGTATTTAAGGCAATGAGGTCTGCTACCTCATTGCCGGTTATAGCTCCTGTGTTCCAGTCTGCTAACCTGCTAGTTCCTGTCCTGTATCCTGATATCTCTGTTTGACTCCCCGTGTATGACCCTTGGCTTTGATTTGGACCTTGCTCGTGTTTCCTGTGACCCTGATCTTTGGCCTGTTTACCCGTTCTGCTATTTGCCTGTGACCCCTGACCTCAGCTTGTTCATCGATACTGTTGTCTGCTGCCGGCCCTTGACCTCTGCGTGGACCTGACTCCTCTTGCCTGGGTTCTCCCCAGCTGGTACGCACTTCACGACCCTCTGTCAGTCTGCGGCCCAGTCTGTCCCCACCATCAGGGGCTCCAGTGAACACCTGACTGGCAGAGTAGATTCCGGGTTGTGTTGTGCCGGCTGGAGGGGTTCCTAACACAGCCCCAGTATTTTCTCCCAAGCCTTACATGACTGTTTGCAATCCTTTCAACCCTGCAATGGGTCTGTTCTAATTCAATATGTGGATGATTTGTTGCTGTGCTCTGATTCTTTTATGTCATGTTTACGTGATACTAAATTGTTGTTGCTCCATCTCTCACAAACAGGACACAAGATGGCAAAGGATAGATTATACCCATGTCAGACTAAGGTCAAATACTTAGGACACTGCCTCACCAAGGGGCTAAGACACCTGACAACCGACAGCCTTTTGAGCTGTACTGTACGGGATCTGATGGTTGTGCAGCAGGTGTCCTCACACAGAAACATGGTGACGCTAGCAGACCGGTAGCATATTACAGTGCACAATTGGACAATGTGGCAAGATCACTACCAACATGTCTCAGAAGTGTAGCAGCAACTGCTCTTCTGGTAAGTAAGAGTGAGGACGTAGTATTAGAACATAATTCAACTGTCTATACACCCCATGCTGTATCAGCTCTGTTAAATTCAGCTCGAACCAGACATGTTTCTTCAGCTAGATTCACAAAGTGGGAACTAGCTCTGATGGCACCATCAAACGATGTATCACCTTAAATCCAGCTACATACCTTCCATATGTGTCTCTAGAGACACAAAGGGTGGGAGGTGAGGAGACCCTGGTTGATGATGAGTTTGGCAAGAATACTGATACGCATGATTATATGGAACACCTGAACCAAACCTTTACTGCAAGGCCCGACATATGTGACACCACCTTAGAAAATGTAGATTTTACGTTTTATACAGATGGGAGTTGTTATAGACAGACAGAGACGGGAGAGCTATGTACTGGTTACACTGTTGTAGACGATCATGATGTGGTAGAAGCTGAACCCTGTCACTCACCGGACCGTGAGTGCCTCTGCGCTGGTGCGTGGCTCACTAGCCTTCCTGCCGGCACCTATCCTGAACCGCTGCCGTCCGCCATCCTGATGGTCTGCGCATGGGCGGCTCCCAAGAACTCTTGTGACTGTTGCTTTTAATCCAAATTGGTTGATCAGGCAACTCCCTATTTAAGGCACCTGTGTGCATTACCTCATGGCCTGATCTTGGAGTCTCATTCCCTGTGAGTCTCTGAAGGTGTTCCCTGTGTTCTACTAGTGTCTTCAGTTTCTTGCTGATTCCTGATCTCCTCATCGCTGGTTTCCATACCCGCTACTATCTCCTGTGTACTACTAGTGTCTTCAGTTCCTGTGGATTCCCTGTGCTACTCATCGCTGGTTTCCATACCTGCTACAGTCTCCTGTTTCCTGCTTGTGTTCTCAACTGGACTCTGATTACCGGATCTACTCACCTGTGGTTCCTACACTCGTCTTTGCCGTCCAGCGTCTCTGCAGTTCCTGCATCTCCCTGTGGACAGACTGTTCTACTGAATAGCGGTATGCCTATCTGTTATTGACTTTCTAGGTTTACTCTGCATAACCCCTAGGACAAGTTTCCACGCTCAGCAGCGGTATCCATACCCGCTATAGACTGTTATTGTTACGCTGCATACCTGTTTGTAATTAACCGTACTACTCAGTAGTTATATGCATAACTGTGATTGACTATCCATTATTGGCCTGCATATCTGTGCTTAGCAAGTCTCTACCAAGCAGCGCCACACATACCGTTATATAGACTTTGTTGGATACGCTGCATACCTATTGGGATCAAGTTCCTCTGAGCTCTCAGTGTCTGCATCCTATTATGTTTGTATGCTTCCACTCATCAACACTTGTACACATCCTCACCTATTAAGCAGTGGTACAACTTGCTATACGCAGACCACTGACTTCCCCGCTACCTACCTGCACCTGGACAAGTCTTCTCACCATAAGCAGTGGTACAATTTGCTATACGCAGACCACTGACTTCCCCGCTACCTACCTGCACCTGGACAAGTCTTCTCACCATAAGCAGTGGTATAACTTGCTATACGCAGACCACTGACTTCCCCGCTACCTATCTGCACCTGGACAATTCTTCTCACCATAAGCAGTGGTACAACTTGCTATACGCAGACCACTGACTTCCCTGCTACCTCCCTGCATCTACTCACGTCCATCCTGATCTCCGTGTTCAAATCTGCCTTTCCATTATATCAGCTAGTCGCTGATTTATTGACCAAAGATTGCTGCAAGTCACTGACTTTCCTAGTATTTATTGGCATTCTCTCTCCATCTGCTGTGATATTTGTTCCGCTAGTCACCCCGCTACCAGAGAACCGTTGTGTGAACTTCAGTACTCTGGTAAGCCCAGTCATCTGGTGAAATCCTGGGCAAGACTCCTAGTGCCCGTGACAAACCCCTTGGCCCACCTCACTCAGCCCAAGTGGCAGAATTAGTAGCATTAAGGAGAGCGTGTGAGTTGGCAGAGGGTAATTCAGCCAATATATATACGGACTCTAGGTATGCCTTTAGGGTAGTGCATGATTTTGGGGCCCTTTGGCGTCTTAGAAACTTTACGACAGCAGCAGGTACGCCAGTGGCACACTCACAACACATAAAAGGACTTCTGACAGTGATACAGTTACCCAGAACAGTAGCCGTCATAAAGTGCAAAGCCCATACCTTTGAAGAAGACCCAGTGTCATTGGGCAACAACAGGGCGGATGAAGCTGCTAAATGGGCAGCAGGGCCACCTATGACTGTATCGACTGAGACTATGATGGTTTTTCAGACATTAGACATGCAGAAATTAATTGAAATGCAAGATTTGTGTTCCCTGCAGGAAAAGGCGGTCTGGAAGGTGAAGGGATGTGGTCAAGAGTACTCAGGACTCTGGAGGGATGGACAAGGTAAGCCTGTAGCTCCTCGAACATATTATCCAAGTCTGGCTGAAGCAGCACATGGTCTGACTCACCTGGGTAAAGAAGGTATGTGCAAACTGGTTAGAGCAATGTCATGTCTTACTTGTTTGAGGAAAAATGTCGGGAAAACTATTCCAACTGAGCCATCCCACATCCCTCCTACAGACGGACCTTTTCAGGTAATACAAATTGACTATATCCAATTACCACCGTGCAGGAATCTAAAGTATGTGTTAGTATGTATTGATGTGTTTTCCGGTTGGGTAGAAGCACATCCAGCAGCCACTAATACTGCTGTGTTCACTGCAAAGAAAATTGTACAAGATTTTGTGTGTAGGTTCGGTATCCCTAGAATCATTGAAAGTGATAGGGGTACCCACTTTACTGGTGATATCTTCCAAAATATGTGTAAACTCATGGGAATCAGTAGCAGACTTCACACCCCTTATCGACCACAAGCCAGTGGTAAGGTGGAAAGAGTAAATGGTACTATTAAGAACAAGCTTGGCAAGATAATGGCTGAAACTGGGTTGGCGTGGTCTGAAGCTTTGCCACTAGTCCTCCATAGCATTCGAACCACTCCTAGACCTCCTCTTAATCTGTCCCCCTTTGAGATACTGTTCGGCCGACAACTCATTTGATCGTGAGTCCACAAGACGACTTGAAGTGTAATAATGAAGTGACTGTACAATATCTTATAAAAATGAGCAGACAGCTAAAGCAACAACAACAAAAACTAAAAATGCTGTCACCTGGTATGCCAGAAATGAACTGTCATGATGTTGAACCTGGGGACTATGTTATGATCCGCAATTTCTTACGTTCAGGTTGTTTAACAGACCGTTGGGAAGGCCCGTACCAAGTGCTGCTGACCAGTACTACATCACTGAGGGTTGCAGAGAGAGACACTTGGGTCCATTCCACCCACTGCAGGAGAGTCAGTAACCCGGAGAAGGTGCGAGATAAAACTGAGACCGCCGACACAGATCTGTCAATCGTAAATCTGTTCCAGGAGACCTAAAGCCTGCAGTCAAGACACCTGAACCAGAGACGTTGCCTCAGAACTATCTATCCAGCGATGGAGTAGCGGTTTTTGTTTTGCTTTTGTTACAGGATTTTCCATATTTTTACTTTTTCTAGGACATTCTATTATTGTGAAGGAGGATGGAGGACAGAGGAAGGTTCTGGCAGTGATGCAGATGAAATGGAGATTGAGGAAAAATTACTAGAATACTCAGAGCAGCCCATTATCAAGCTTGCTTCAGGGGTTATAAAAAGGTCTGCTAGCTCAGAAACTCTGAGACAGTGTGAGGGGCTATTGTCTGATGAGTATTGTATCTGCAAGTTCTGTGAGTCCCTAGTTGAAGAGAGATGCATCCAGCGATGTCAGTCCACCGGTAATCTGAATATGGGCGGGCGTCCTCTGGAGGATTATCACTCCTCGGTGGGTACGGTCCTAAACCAAACCGAGTGCTGGGTGTGCTCTCACGTGCCGCAGGGACAGCATAACATAGGACTAATGCCATTTCCTTTAAACATCTCTGAAGTACTCGAATTGAGGGGTGGGAGGCCCATAGAGGGGAGGTACAATAACACTAGGTCCCCTAGTCTAACGCTTCGACAATACTCTGTAGACAGATCTTTGCTGTGCCTAAATATCTCTCATGCAAAGCGTCTGGAGAATTGGGAAGCTGACCTATCAGATCAGACAATGGCTCGCCACGCTCATTTTAGAGGGAGACTTACAAGGTCACCAATAGGCAGAAATGTTGATGGAAGTCACAAATTAGGGAGTATAACCAAACATAAGAAAGTATCCATTGGAAAAGTCTCTATAGATAGTTGTAAGAATGTCATCCATGCTGACACGTGTTTTGAGCAAATGGAGACACTAGGCTGGGTAGTTTTATCAAAACTCTGTGTGATATAATTAATGGGCATACTGTTCCTTATGTTCTCCCTGATGATGTGTACTTTGTTTGTGGGAGAAAAGCTTATTCCTGGGTGACTCCGAGTTCAAAGGGTTTGTGTTTCTTAGCTAAACTGGTTCCTGAAATCATTACTATTACTCATGAGGAAATGGTTGGTATTCACAAGACTACATCACCACCATACATACACACACAGTATGAACACCGTGGCAAGAGAAATATGATTCCTGCGGAGGAACCCATAGCTACAAAATTGATTAGTGAAACCGCTGGGTTTTAAGTTATGGTTGCTCTAGATCTCACCAGGACCGCTCGGGGAACATTAAACTTTTAATATATCCAAGAGATAGCTAAATTAATAGACAACATCACCAAGATGTATGATGACACATTGAGGTATACTGGAAGGTAGCTACAAGTGTACAAGAAGGAGTTGGTGCAACATAGACTGGTACTAAATTATCTCACCTCTATTACTGGCGGGTACTGTGTGACACTGGCCACCCAGTTCGGTGTAAAATGTTGCACATACATCACCAATAATACGGATGACCCTAAGGAGGTTATAGACCGGAAGATAGATGAAATTCTGCAACTGAAATGGGAATTTCGAAGGAACCATAATTCTTCGTTATATGAGGTCGGGGAAAAGGTGGCAGGTTGGTTCTTGTGGTTGAACCCTGTGAAATGGTTCTCTGGTCTGGGGGAGTGGGTACAGGAAATGGTTGCTAGTGCAGTGTCATCTTAGCAATTGATTTATGTGTCAAATGTGTTTCTACTGTGTTGAAGTGTGGAAAACAGTCTTCTGGGAGTAACACTGAGAAAGAGACTGAAAGGGTGGTGAGAGATACCGAGATCATGGTCTGTGAAGATGTATTGTATAATCCTGAACTTGAAACGGTGATTAGGCGATAGTTTATTACACTATCAAAGGGTGGAGCTGTCGAAGTCAGCAAATTGGATAAAGTCATTTCAATTAATATCGAGCAAACTTTGTCTGAAATTATGTATAGAGCACGCTACGGTGTGGAAGGGCGTATCCAGCCGCAACACGTGGCAATAACAGTTTTTACACTTTTGCTTACATTCGCACAAACACACATTTGTAAAATAGTACACATTAATCGTAGTTGCAACACAAAGTTATTTATGTTGAAATATAGTAGTGTTTCTGTGTAATATTATAAGTTATATGCATATTAGTGATACATATGGTTCAGGTTAAAAGAAATGTGTCATGTCTAATATCATATTAATCCCCTTTACATCAGCAGCTGTTCGATGCATTCGGCGAAGAGATCGCACATTGCATACTCTAGTTATTGATGTTAGGGAATAAACTTTTAATATGATATTAACTGTCAAATGCTAATGGATTGATTGTAATTGGAGTGTGGCGGGAAGAACAGAGCAGTTCGGCGAGAAGAACAGAGCTCATCCCCTGGAGAGACCCCCACCTTTGGATTCCTTAGATTGAATCAGCCTATGATGTGTAACCCCCTGGACCCTCCTGATGCCTGGACCAATAGAAGCAAGCTATACCATCTGCATTGTTTCACTGTATCTCTGTTTGCATATAAGCAGTAGCTCTCATGTAGTGTTCAGTCACCTTGACCACAGACTTCAGGACTGAAAGACTGTTCACTGGATCCAGAGCGCCTGCGATAAGTAACGGCTGTACTTACTATTATTTCGCTTGATTATTCTGCTACTTTTTGAGAATAAATATTTGTGCGTTGGAAACACAAATCGAGATTCGACAATCGTTATTGGATAGCGACAAAACGCTCTTAACACGCAATACTTATATAATGCTGAGCCTGAAAGAATGCCAACGGAAAAGTTTTAACATCAGAAAATGTAGATACCGCTTCAGTAAATGTTAAAGGACGTCTGTCCGTCTTGTGTATTAGGCAGTCAATTGTTCCGATGCCCCCACCTTCCAAATGGAGAAGGGATAGGCCGCCACACCTTCCTGAAAGTCAGGATTCCTCAAGAATAGTAGGTGAAACGATTTATACCTATTTAGAGCAGCCCTGTGTTGAATAATGTGCCAAATCTTCCTTGTAGTCCATAACAAAGGATTGTCACGCATTTCCTGGTCATGCAAATGTACGAAACTGACCAAATCCAAGCCATCTAGGAATTCCCTCTCCAGAAACGTGGGGGTATATATATCACTACTCTGAAGCCAATCTCTGAGATATCGAATAATTGAAGCATGATTATAAGTTTTAATATCTGGGAAATTAATCCCTCCATTTGATTTTTTTTGTTGCAACTTAATCAAGCCAATGTGTGATTTCTTGCCTGCCCAAATTCCTGAATTCCTGAATAAACTATTAATTTGTGTGATATCTTTTTGAGAAAGCAGAATAGGGAGCCCCTTTGAAAACACAGCCATCTTAATGAGATGTGCCCTTCCTGTAAACGACACATCAGATTTCTCCACCCCTCTATATCTTTTTCCATTTCCTTTATACAAGTGGAAATATTAAGAGGGTACAAATTGGAGATATTTTTAGTTATCTGAATTCCTAAGCATGTAAAATGGCTGGGCATCCACCTGAAATTAAAGTCATGGCCCCACTCCGGACTCCTATTCCTCTCTCCCAGACATAGCACCACCATTTTATCCCAATTTACAGATAGACCTGAAATCTTTCCAAAAAATGCAATATCCTCCATATCCCCTACCAAGGATAGTTATATAGGATGCCGATGACATCCTATATAATAGGATGTCATCGGCAAAAGCTGTTATCTTAACCTCTCTTTTTCCTATCTAGATTCCCTTAAAATGCATAGATCTAATAAGAAGACATATTAGTGGGTCTAGTGCTAGGTTAAATAGTAAAGGTGACAGTGGGCATCCCTGCCTTGTACCTCTACACATGGAAATTTTACTACCCCTACAACCATTAACAAGTAACATCGTGGTTGGATTAAAATATAATCCCCTAATTATACCTATGTAATTTTTATCAAAGGCTCTGTATTGAAGTATTTCAAATAGATGAGACCACAACACTGTGTCAAATGTTTTATGAATATCTAAACTCAATAAAGGTTTTTGGGTGTTTGGCATCATTTTAGAGCCATAGCCACAGCAGTACGAATTCCCTTAACAGAATGTCACCCCTGAACAAAACCCAATTGATGGGGAGTGAGAATTTGCGATAATATGGTTTGCAATCTATCCGCCATAATCTTTGCCAGTAGTTTACAATCATTGTTTAGTAGTGTAATGGGGTGATAGGAATCCGTTAACTGGGGCTCTCTACCTGGTTTAAGGAGTAACATTGTATAAGCATCATTAAATCCAGAACAGATAGTACCCTGTCTGTGTATGCTTGTATATAACTCTACCAGAGCCACAGAAAGCTGTGGCTTTAGTAATTTGTAATAATCATTAGCAAAGCCATCAGGTCCAGGTGATTTGCCAGATTTCAGGCCTTTAATCACTCATGTAACTTCTTCCAGTGTGATATCTCCTTGTAGTGCCTCACGTTGAGAAATGGACAACTTAGGTAATTTGGCTTTATCTAGGATCTGGGTCTGTAAAGCTTTATCGATAGATTGGTCCGAATATAGCTCTGTATAATATCTCTTGAATTCAACTAAGATATCCTGTGTCTTTGTTAATAAGGCGCACGGAGTAGATCCTTTTATGGCAGTAATATATGTACATTTGCGCCAAGGTTTGGCCATTGAAGATAACAGTTTCCCTGCCCTACTACCCCATCTAAAATATTTAAATATAGAGAATTACAGTTGACGCTTAGCCTGGGAGAGAAGGAAAGTGTCAAGCAGCTGTTTTGTCTGCAAATATTCTGAAAGAGACGAATCCTGTGGGTTGTTCATATATAACTGTAAAGTGTCTCCTAGAGATTTGTGAAGAGACTGATAAGTGACATTGCATTTCTTCATGTTCCTGGAGGTATAACCAATAATAATATTACTGCTTTAGAGGTATTCCAGAACAATACTGGATCATCCCAGTGTTCAAGATTGTCATCTTGATAATTCATCCAAGAGCCTACCAAGAATTGTCGAAATTCATTAGAGTTTCCCAAATAGCTTGGGAATCCCCAGAGATGTTCAGAATGTGGAGGTGCCACCTGCCTAATGTAACAGAGATAGGGCCATGGTCCAATATGATTATATTGTGTATATTGGTTCTTTGAACTTGAGAAATCAATGAATCTGATGCCAGCAGATAGTCAATTCTTGACCATGTGTGATGTACTGCGGAAAAAAATGTAAAGGTCTTGTCTGTGGGATTGAATAATCGCCATGGATCTGTTAAGTGAAGTGAATGTTTAAATGTCTGGATATGTTTCCATGAGTTCAATCTATTTTCCCTTACAGCGGGGGATTTATCTAATAAGGGATTGTCTACAGAATTAAAATCCCCTCCCACTATGAGAGTATTATTATCCCTTTGTGCAAGAGTCTGATGCAATTTAGACAGGAAATTTTTAGTGTCTATATTAGGGGCATATACATTTACCAGGGTATATCTATGGTTACAAATTACTACATCAAGTATCAGAAAACGGGCCACACAGTCTACAATTTTGTTTCAAAAAGTAACCTGGATGTTTCGTCCAAAAGCTATTGTTACTCCTCTAGCCTTTCTATGAAAGGGTGCAGAGATACAGTCACCCAACCATGGTGCTTTTAAGGACGATTTGCCCTCATTATCCCAATGTGTTTCCTGGAGAAAAATCATGTCAGCTCTTATTTTTTTAAGATGCGCAACCACACTTTTTTACGTTTGACTACTGAATTCAGTCCACACACATTCCAGGAGACCACCTTAAAGGAGGACGTGACTACATTGGTGTTAGTGGATGTTAAATTTGGTGCGGTCAACCGACCCCTCAGTGTTGAAAGGGAAAAATCGGAAGATGACTGCGTAATCTGTTTAACCTCCGTCCCAGCCTACGAAGGAATCAGAATCTCCATCACATTTTTGTACCTCCAGCCGCGAGAGATAACCAATGCTTCTAATCAAAAGAACAAAGTAAACAAATAAACAGCATAAGTAAAACAAATATACCAAATGCTCCTTCTTCTGGTTTTCCAAACCAATAAACATTTTTGTGAGATATTTGATTACATGAATCTCACCAGATACTTCTTTATAACACTTTATGATCTAAAGTTCTATTTAGTGATCAGGTGACCGTGCAGGTGAATGGACATTCACAAAGTGAGCTCTGGCCTTTTTAGGATCTGTGAAAATCATAGTACGGCCATTCTCTTCCACCCTTAGTTTAGCTGGATATAAGAGAGCAAAACGAGTGTTGTGCTCTATTAAATGGCGGCATACTGGGGAAAATTCTTTATGCTTTTGAGCAACAGATGCTGAAAAATCTTGATAGATTAACATTTTTTGGCCCTCTATTTGCAGTTGGGGCATTCTACGGAAGGCTCCTAATTTTTTTTCCTTTGTCCTGTAATCTAAAAATCTTTCAATGACAGGTCTTGGCCGATTAGCATCACCCTGCCTCACTTGTCCCAATCTGTGGGCATGTTCAATATGTAGGTAGTTTTGATAATTGGGAGTTTTTTACTGATTCAGGGATACCCACAAATCTGAAGTTATTTCTTCTATTTATGTTCTCCAAGTCCTCTAACTTCTCTGACATGGTTTGGAGAGCCCTTGATTGAGAGTCAATCAGCGCTTGGTTAGAGTGACTAGTGTCTTCGACATCACTCGTGTGTTGCTCTACCCCTGAGATACTATTTGTATTGGACTCTATGAGTGCACGAGATGCGGCAAGCGCTGTCTGGAGATTTCAAATTTTTTGTCAAATTGGGGCATTATTAATTTAGAAATAGCATTGGCTACTTCAGCAATGGAATTGGGGGCCAGGACCATAACTTGATCATCCTGAATCGTCTCATGGAAAAGACGATCAATGTCAGGGGGAGGTTGTGAGGAAGAGCTCGGTTTGTTAGGATTTTGTCTAGACTCGCCCATTTTAGAAGGAGTATCCTGAGAAGCTGTTTTTGACGAATTGGGCTTGTCTAGAAACTTCTCCATCATATAGATACAAATAAAGAATTGAAAAGCACAGTCACCCAAAGATATTTACATTAAAAAACTGAACTTTTAATTAAGACTGGCTCCTGGATTCTTTGCATCTGAAAACCATCACAGCTTTTTTAGAATTTCACAGATAAATGTAAATATCGTTAGCTTTGCAATGCATGTAAATTTATGTTTGCTACGCAGGGTTACATCCTGATTCTAAAAATAGACTATTTCTGAACTGTATAAAAGATGAGCTGTGTGAGCATGTAAGCGTTCTTCTGATTTTTCATCTGACCTGATCACACTGGTATCTTCCACCAGTGTGTGTGAGCAAATAAACCATCTTGCTTCAAAGACCTGCTTGGAAACATCTTCAATATTGCTGTATTCCTGTGATCTACAGGGCCCAATCTAATCCATTCTCCGGCTGTGTTTGAGGTTTGGACCCAAGCGTTTCCACTACCACCGCTCTGCCTGCTACCCAGCAGCTCTGGTGAATGTGATAGGGGGGATCCATTCACAGCAACTTGGATCCATAGTAAGAGGTCTGGAGTACCAGCCTAGGTACACCAGCAACGAGATACGCTAGCAGCATCATTTACCCAGAAGAAAACCGGTACTGGATGCCAGTAAGGAGTCCAGTGGTGGCAGCATTATAAGCCCCTCCTATTGCGGCAAGAGGGCGCATTTGGGATAACGAAAGGGAATGGTGGCAAAGTAAGCCCAGCCAGTTCCCAGCAACAACAGATAGGGTGGCATAGGCAGTCCATCCTGTCACAGATTTCTGGTGGCAAGCGGTGGGAATACCACAGGCGGCTTTTCGTGAACCAATCAGGAGAGCCGAGTTAATCAGGAAAGGAATAACTGCAGCCAGGAGAACGCACAGGATGTCTGATTACACCAACGTGTCCAGGGCGGATCTCGAGACTCTGTGCAGTGCCAAGGGCATTGACATCAGCCATTCGCCAAACAGGGCAGAGATATGAGAGGCGCTGAGGGAATGGCACCGACAGCATGGTGCCCCAGACGCCCAGACAGCAGAGATCCCTGATCAACAGCCTGCAGAGACCTCTACCCAGCAGACTTCACCCGCACAACCAGCCCCTCTATCCTATGATGAGCGCAGGGCTGCCGGGCTAAAGATCCAGCTGGCGGCCTTAGGGGACAACGCATCTGCAGCTGAGCAGGCACAGGGCATTGAGGCATGGCACCAAGAGGGAAGGGCACCAGCCTTGCAGCCCAGGGGGGAGGCACCCCCTAGAGGATCAGGACTGTTATCTTTACCTTGCCCTAAATTTGAGGACTGTGTTAAGAATGTTGATGAGCACCTGCAGGTATTTGAAAGGACCTGCAGGCTACATGCTGTACCCACAAAGGAATGTGTTAAGCATCTGGTGCCCACACTGCAATGACGTGCAGTGGAGGCCTACCGTGGGGTGCCCACAGAGGACTGTGCAGACTATGATGTAGTGAAAAGGGCACTCCTTAAATGGTACACTATTACCCCAGAGACCTATCGTCTGAAGTTCCGGGACTTTACAAAGGACTTCCACGCCACTCATGAGGAGTTTGCCAACCTGCTGCTGGAGTTTGCCAGGAAGTGGGTGCGTGGGGCAGGTAACCAGACAGTGGATGAGGTAATAGACTTGATGTGCCAAGAGCAGCATCACCGACGGTGCGCACCGGAGGTGACAGAATGGGTGCTGGACTGGAAGCCGGGCACCCTGGAAGCAGCCGCACAGCTGGCAGATCAGTATGTGGCCGTGAGGCCACACTGGCAGAAGCGCCAGGTTAACAGCCAACCCCTAAGGACTGTATAATCAGGGGGACACCCCTCTTCTACTCACCCCCAAAAGCAAGTACCTAAACCTTCGGGTACCCCTCGCCAGCCACTGCCCCGCCCTGTCCCTGGGAGTTATCAGGGACCATTGGAGACCAGGCTGGAGAGAAAGTGCTACAGCTCCAGGAAAATTGGTCATTTAAGGATGGACTGTCCCACAGCCCCAGCACCCCTGACTCGTGCCCCTAATCCGAGTCCTGGGGCCCGGCTAACTTGCTTAACTGGTGAAGGTGAGCCACTAGAGACTGTTTGCACCCCTGCCAGCCCAATGGAGTGTGCCGTGTCTGAAGGTTACTCAGCGGAGAGTCACATGTGTGTCCAAAAGACCCCCCCAAAAACATGAGGAGAAACCTGCAACCGGTCCAAGTGGGACCTCTGCAGGGTGAAGAACTGAGAGACTCGGGGGCCTCAATTACTGTTGTAAGTCCCCATCTTATTGATCCTGCTGCAGTATTGCAGGATCGCACTGCCAAAGTTACTGTGCCAGATGGATTTGAGAAAGAAGTGCCTGTAGCAAGGGTGTTTCTGGACTGGTGAGGTGGCCAGGAGTTGTGAGATGTTGCCGTTATGGATGGGCTCCCAACTGATGTGATTTTGGGCAACGATGTTGGGGGTGGAATTGTGACCGCATTTCTCAACAGTATCAGCCAGAGCCAAGCTGCTAAGCTACAGTCTTCAGGATCTACACCTGCACAGCCCAGCCTAGGCGAAAAGACCACAGCTGCTAGACAACAGTCATCACCTGCAACCACCGCTTCAGCCAGCCCAGAGGAAAAGACCAAATCTGCTATTTCTTCAGGAAACAGCCAGCCCTTTGTCTCTGGAAAGACTACGTCCCCTAGCAATGCAGAGGATGTTGTCTCTTGCCAACCTGATCTTGTGGGGGTGCCAGTGGTACAGTGTGGGGGGAGGAAGGGTTAGGTTAGAACCAGCTATGGTAGAGACAATCCGAGCCTGGCCCCAGCCCACGACCCAGTTACATGTACTAACATCCTTAACAACTGCAGGGGACTACAGACATTCTGTCCCAGACTTTAGTACTGTAGCGAAGCCCCTGACAGATCTCACTAAGAATAAACTCCCTGAAATAGTTGACTGGACACCCGCTTGTGAGTTGGCATTTCAGTCATTAAAGGAAGTTTGTGCTCCAGTACTGTTGACGCCTAATTATGACAAGGACAAGGACTTTATTGTGCAAACTGACGTGTCAAAGTCGTATAATTGGATGAACGAAAGTATATTGGTTAATATTGTTTTCCCGTGAGATTGCGTTCAGTACGCCTCATAACACATCGCATGGCGGGATTGCACGGTAAAATGCGCATGCATGCACATACACTCTAACATTTCGTTATATATATATATATATATTTCATATTTATATTGATTCCATTCCACAGTGATTTATGAGCAGATAGTATTTAGTTTATTATTAGTTTATATATTATGATTATATGTACACTTTAGTGTTATTTAAGGTTCAGGTTATAGGAAATGTTTCATGTCTGGTATCATTTTAATCCCCTATTCATCAGCAGTTGTCCGGTTCTTTCGCCGAAGAGATCGCACATTGCATATTCTAGTTAGTCATGTTAGGGAATAAAAACTTAAAGTTATACTGACTGTAATGTGTAAATAGACTAGCTTAAACTGGTTTCTGGGCAGGAGAATCATCTGGAATGTTGACCCTCAGCCTCAGAGGGGGTTGTTTGAATTAGCATATGACCTGTTTACACTGGACCTACCTGAAGTCTGGACCTATAGAAGCAAGCCACGTCATCTGCATTGTTCTCTCTGTAACACTGAGTGTATATAATATAGCTGTACTCCCACTGGCTTCAGTCTACTCTGACCACAGTATTCTGGAGTGAAATACTGTTCGCTGGTACCAGTGGGAGTCCAGCGAGCGCATGCGAGCGCGGTATGTATTTATCTTTTGGTATTGGCTGTACTGTATTATAATCATGTATTGAATTGTTAAATTTTGCATCTGCTAAAATAAATTACTTTGTGCCTTGGAAACACAACACAATTGCTTGGGCAATGCTTATTTGAAAACGATAGAATTACTTTAACAATTTGGGAGCTCTTAGCGGCGAGGTTACGTTACCGGAAGGTACGCAACGCTTGCAGATTTCGGTTCCTCAACAAAGGGTTATGGATAGGGTTATGAATAGCGTGTCAGCTGCTGTCTGACGGGGCATGTGCCCAACTGGTGAACGGTATATTAGGCAGATATACCAAAGGCAAAAACAAGGGAGGTTTTCGCCAAGCGCGCCCAATAGTTTGCAAGGTTTACTGATAATTAGTATTAGTAAGCGGTGCAATCTGACCGCACGGTGAGGACAACCGTGATTGTGACTTGGGAGAGCAGCTTGGAGGAATTATATTGGAAAGGCTGATTGATTGTATCGATTTTGTGCTACCAATGATAATAAACTCAACAGATTTGTTGGTAGAGCCAGGGTATTGAGGAGCTGATAGCCCTGTGGCTCACATTGATATTTCTGTGTTAGGGGTCCTCGTTTGTTGCGAGTGGACGCGGCTTGAGGAATTACGTCCAAGGCCATTAGAGATCTTTAGCGGTAGATTGTTTGTAGCAAAGGGTTGAAAGTGTTTGTGGAAGAGACAGAGTACTGCGGTATTATTTGTGGTCCACATAGATATTCGTACTGTTCAACATTGGTGCTAAACATATGCTAGAGATGGCCAATGTATTGCCTATGGAAGGCCTTATTGATTCAGCAAGATTTCTTATGTGTAAGAAATATGGTGCATACGCAACGGCGTATTGCGAAATGTGGGTCAAGATGACCAAAGATTGTGTTAGGCCTTTCCCAACAATAGGGAGTTTTGATTCAGAGGTACTGGATAACGTTAAAGAAAAGGTGTGGTTGATTAAATCAACAGAAGTGAGAACTAGACATGATGATTGTTTAAAGTTGTGGCAAATGGAAGGCAACACGTGGCAGAGCAGCGAGTGCACAGCGGAAGTAAGTGTGATGAAAGGCGCGCACATAGCAGAAATAGCCGTTGAAAAGTGTGGAGAACTGAGCGCTAGCGCGCCCCCGACAAATGTGGTTGGGGCGGTAAGTACAGCCAATACCAAAAATGTAAAAACTGTAACTAGTAACTTGTATGTTGTTTTAAGTAATGTTAAAAGTAATGTTTCAGGACAAAGAAAAGGAACAATCCCACCAGCAGGGGCAGGGGCTGAAAGTGGTGAGAATAATGTAAAGGTTAACAAAGGGGGAGACATCCATTGTACTGCAACAGCAATTTCAGCAACTAGTTCAGAACATAGTGATTTGGTAGGCTTACATCCTGTTGCACAACAGCAGTTCCTAATGGGAAGGCAGACATAAATGATGAGGTTCCCTTAAAACATGTAGCAAAGCATGATCCATGGACTAGGTCTAAAATGTTTTCAATTTTGTCTGATTTCTCTGATCCTAGAAAAGATTTGGCCGAATGTCAGAAGTTTATTAGATATTATGGTAATGTATACAAGCCAACTAATAACCATTGCCGAGTAGTGTTGAAGACCTGTCTTCCTCTCAATACTGATATACAAAAGTTTATTAAGGATTGTATGTTGGAGAAGGATAAATCCTCAACAGAGGGTGATAACCATGAAAATATTAAACGCATAATTTCTCAGTTGTCCATATACTTTCCTACGATAGTGGACTGGAGTAAAATTTTTACTATCAAACAAAAGGATAGTGAAAATGCAACAGACTATTTTTCCAGGGCTCTGATAGAGATGGCCAATGACACTGGGGTATCAGACATAAAAGATAATGTACACTACAGGGAGGTTGCTGTTTCAGTGCTAATGGATGGCCTCGGGGAAAACTTGAAAAGAAAGGTGCAAACTTCATTACCAAACTGGAAAGGAATCACTGTAAGTGCTCTCAGGGAGTCAGCTATAGGACATGATAGAAGTATAAATAAACAGAAAGAGACACTAAGTGATAGGGTAATGATGGTAAGTATCCCAGCACTAGAGGGACTGCACACACCACCACAGTATAATAACACCTGGTTTAAGTAACAGAAACAATATGAGACAAGAAAGTGTTACAACTGCCATAAAGAGGGACACATAAGGAGATACTGTAAAGAGAAAAGATCAAAGACACTCACAAAGAAGGCTTACACAAGTCTCAAAGGTTTCCCAATAGTGCCTGCACACCTCATAGCAACAAATACTTTGAGAAAAAACTATAGTCAACTCTAGAAGTCAGATCATATCTGTAGTTCTACAACCAGGCAAGGTAAATGTTAATCTGTGGTAAGTATTAGTGTGCAGGTTTAGAAAGTAACTGATTTAAAAGTATACTTTGTTGATTTTGCTTGTTTGTTTTATGTTGTCACATGTTTGCTTTCCTGATCTCTGGCCGATCGAAAAGAATGAAAATGTTTGTTTTGTTTGCTGTTTTAAGATAACTATCTTGTTTTTTCTTCTCACAGATAAGGGTAGACAAAAGGAATATAGACTTAGGGCTAGATTTACTAAGCTGCGGGTTTGAAAAAGTGAGGATGTTGCCTATAGCAACCAATCAGATTCTAGCTTTCATTTATTTAGTACTTTCTACAAAATGAAAGCTAGAATCTGATTGGTTGCTATAGTCAACATCCCCACTTTTTCAAACCCGCAGCTTAGTAAATCTAGCCCTTAGTGCTTAAGGGGGTGGATAGAGAAGTAGAAAAATTACTCTTGAAAGACAAATTAACAATGAATCATTGGAACACTCTTTGCTTTAGGCTGCAGTGACTCATGATAATTTGTTTGGCTGAGAATCATTATCCAAAAATGAAGTATGTACATACTTTGCTCTAAAATCATTTTATGTATTGCAGATAAGTATGAGTCACTAAGAGTTAATTTTTCATTTCTCGATTATAAGTCAGGAAGTCCTTTACAAAGGTATGTAGTTATGATACCGAGTTCTTAATGAACAAATGACGGACGACACTGGATTGCATGGTTGATGTAAGACCCTCTATTCAAGTATGGGGAGGGGTCATAGTTTAACGAGTAGCTAAGGGGATTAGTGGAATGAATACAGCCATTTTCCCATAGTGTCCAATCCAGTTGTCATGTTTGCTGTAAAATCTCCCTTTCTGCATTTCTATTTGTTTTCAAACCCTTGTATTCAAATCTTTCTATTCTTATTATTTGCTGCTCTCCTATTTTCTCATTCTTTACATCTATGCTAGTATCTCTTTCTCTTCTCTTGTATAGAGATACAAAAAGACATAGACACGGTCTCGGGAATGGGGCTAAGACATTTTTGACATAAGACGGACTTAGGGATATACACACTAGATTGATATAAGTTACAGAAACAGTTAGGTGTTTGTCTTATGTGTATTGAAGCTGCTAATTTTAAGAAGAAAGGTTCTGTTGTGGAAATACGATTCATGTTTTATAGATTGCATATCTGTTTTTGGGTTTTTTTCCTGTACAAAGTGTGCCTTCATATTTATGCACACAAGGTGGAGAGATCGCTAGAGGTTAGGCATACAGATATGCATCTCTGTGTAGAACATTGGAGTAGGATTTTTGCCACAAGATACGACATAATGTGAAACCCTAGAAAATGTAGAATTTTCGTGTTTTATATTTTTTCACTTTTACACAGACATGTACTGGATACTGTTATATTTGAAGAAAAGTGCTATAGAAACAGACCCCTTTGCCCTGCTCACTTAGTCAAGTAGCTGAATGTGGGGTACTGAAAATGGCATTTGAGTTGGGAGAGGGAAAATCGATTGATATACATTGGTCTTCAGCATTTTTCTAGTCTAGGGGGTGACGTTGAGGTGAGAAATCCTTTATAGCAATACCAGCACATGAGTAGGACACTACATAGAGGACTTTCTACAGTGACACAGTTACCAACTGAAGTAGCTGCTAGTAAAAATCCACACTTACACACACGACTATACATGGCTGTCACACCAGGGTGAACATAACTGTCAAATAAACAGCAAGGTTTTATGTGACAGCTGACAAATCTATGTTTTGTTTTGTTTTGGTTTTCGTTGTATTGTTTTAAAATGTGAACACACACACACATATGCACGCATACACATATTGGTTAATATATGAAGATTTGTGTTATCTGAAGAACAAACTGTCTGGAAGGTGAAGAGATGTGGTTAGAAGTCTGGCGGACCCTGGAGAGATGGACAAGGTAGACCAGTATCTCTCAGAGTGTATCTTCCATACCTAGTGGAGGCAGCACATGGTCTGGCTCAGCTGGGTACAGAAGGTATGCACAAACTGGTAAGAGTATATTGGGGTGCACCAGACGTTTCTTCTCAAGCTAGTAGGATGGCAACGTCCTGTCTTGATTGAGAAAATGTCAGAAAGATGATACCAATAGAGCCATCCCATATCCCTCCTGCAGATAGGTTTTTTTTCCCCAGGTGAAACAAATCCATGTCATCCAATTACCACCTTGCAGGATCCTCAAGTATACACTGGTGTACCGATGAACACCAGTGTATACTGGGTAAAGGTGTATTGAAATGTGTCTAATGTATTACTGTGTCATACTCAAAGCTTTTGTTATTCAAGGTGATAGCCCTAGAGTTATAATAGGTGATAGGGGTATTCACGTTATTGATAATAAATGTATAATGTATGAGTAGTTGTAACAAATGACATACTTTTTGATTAGCCACAAACCAGTGTGCACATAAAGTAACGGTACTAGGTAGAACGAATTGAATGGAATGAGAGTTGGAACTTTATTGAAGAGGCTGAGAGCTTTGGCCACTAGTCCTCCCCGCTATCAAGACCACTCCTGAGCTGCCTCCTAAACTGTTGACTTTTGAAAAGTTTTTGACTTCTCTGTTGATGAGTTTGTAACTGAGAGACTAGTCTAGACCTTGAGAGGAGAGTTAAATAGTGATACAGTAACCAAAAACATTTAAAACACTATCTCCTGAAAAGTTACATTAACTATCAGGATGTTGGACCGGGAGAGTAAGTTGTGGTATGGTAATTTCCTAGGCTCAGGTTATTGGACAGACAGGTACCAAGTGTGGGCTACCAGCATCATGACCTAGAGGGTAGCAGAGACACACTGGTATCCATTTCACCCACTGCAGAGGAGCCAATACTCCAAGTGCACTCATGAATCTGTTCTGGGAGGCCTCAAATGCAGTTTGTAGCACCTGAGCCAAAGACTAAGACCAGCATGAAGTTGTAGTTTTCCTGTTCTGTGTTTTTCTCATCTCATTCTCTTTTTAGGACAGTCAAATCTTTTAATAGTTGACAGGTGACAGAGGCTGGTTCAGGTAATGATATTGAGGAGTTGGGGGTGAAAAAGAAGTTAGTAGAACAATCGGTCCAGCCAATTACTCTATTCACTTCAGGGGTAAAAAAAATTTTTGAAACCTGGAGTTTGGAGAAAGTGTGAGGGGCTATTGTCTGAGTAGTATTACGTCTGTAAGTACGTTGACCCCATAGTTGAAGAGAGGTACATCCAGCGATGCCAGTCCAGTAATATTTGGACTTGAGCAGGAATGATTGAGAATGATTATCGTTCTTTGGTTTAGACCAAACTAAGTGCTGGACGTGCTCTCACGTGCCTCAGTGATTATATCGAGTAGGACTAGTTCTCTTTCCACTAAATATTCCTGAGGTACCCAATTTATGGGTGGGAGGTCACTAGTGGAAAAGTACGACACCTAGGTCGCTTAGTCTGGAGTCTCCCAATATTTTGAAAGCCGACCACCATTTCACTTACAAAGAAACCCGAGTATTGGGAGACTGGGAAGAATGAACAGACAATAGCATGCCCACAAGTGTTGATGAAAAGAACTGATGACATTATTAGAAGTGTATATACTAACGCAAGCTGAAGGAGATTGTATATGACATTATTGATAAACATAGGATGATGTTAGTGATTAACATGTACTATCTAAATGTTGTCTGAGCTAAAAGACATGCTGTGGACAAATGAACCTGTTAAATTTAAAGAGTGTTCTGTATACAACTGATACATGTTCTATTGTACTCTGTACCCCTCCAAATAATGTATTACATGTTTTATTGCATCCTTGAAGGGCATACAAAAAGGTTATCTCCAAGCACCAGAGGTATACGGTCTATGGTAAAAGAAGAAACTGTTTTGAGGATTAAGACCCTCTCTTATGATAACTTGTTTAGGTCTACAGACAGCGTGGTCATACACCAAGGGGGGCTTACATTACAGAGCAATGAAACGTGGTACTGAGATCCTGCATATAAAATCTTTTGGGTGATAGTTTATTATACTATCAAAGGGTGGAACTGTCGAAGTCGTATAATTAGATGAACGAAAGTATATTGGTTAATATTGTTTTCCCATGCGATTGCGATCAGTATGCCACGTAACACATCGCATGGCGCAATCGCATGGTAAAATGTGCACGCATGCACATACACTCTAACATTTCGTTATAGATATATATATTTCATATTTATATTGATTCCATTCCACAGTGATTTATGAGCAGATAGTATTTATTTTATTATTAGTTTATATATTATGATTATATGTACACTTTAGTGTTATTTAAGGTTAAGGTTATAGGAAATGTTTCATGTCTGGTATCATTTTAATTCCCTATTCATCAGCAGTTGTCCGGTTCTTTCGCCGAAGAGATCGCACATTGCATATTCTAGTTAGTCATGTTAGGGAATAAAAACTTAAAGTTATACTGACTGTAATGTGTAAATAGACTAGCTTAAACTGGTTTCTGGGCAGGAGAATCATCTGGAATGTTGACCCTCAGCCTTAGAGGAGGTTGTTTGAACTAGCCTATGACCTGTTTACACTGGACCCACCTGAAGTCTGGACCTATAGAAGCAATCCACGTCATCTGCATTGTTCTCTCTGTAACACCGAGTGTATATAATATAGCTGTACTCCCACTGGCTTCAATCTACTCTGACCACAGTATTCTGGAGTGAAATACTGTCCGCTAGTACCAGTGGGAGCGCAGCAAGCGCATGCAAGTGCGGTATGTATTTATCTTTTGGTATTGGCTGTACTGTATTATAATCATGTATTGAATTGTTAAATTTTGCATCTGCTAAAATAAATTACTTTGTGCCTTGGAAACACAACACAATCGCTTGGGCAATGCTTATTTGAAAACGATAGAATTACTTTAATGGATGCGTCACAGTATGGGCTGGGAGCAGTACTTAGCCAGGAGGGGCCTGATGGGCAGGAGCACCCAGTGGCCTGTTTCAGCAGAAAACTGCTAAACTGGGAGGTGGGGTATGCCACAATTGAGAAGAAATGTTTGGCCATTGTGGGGGCAGTGAATAAACTACAACCTTATTTGTATGAACAATGTTTTACTGTGGGGACTGATCATAATCCTTTAAAGTGGCTGCAACACGCCTCAGGGGAAAATGGCCGTTTGTTGCGCTGGAGCCTTGCACTTCAAATTTATGACTTTGACATAATTCACAAGCAAGGAAAGGCTCGCAGCAATCAGTATGGACAATCTCAGCAGGAAGAGCCAGATCTGCCGGATCACCTCCGGTAACCCTAGAATACTGCAGACCAGGAGCCAAATCATTGGACATAGCACCCTGGTTGTGGCATGGGGGGAGGGGTGTGACTGGATCACTATTAAATAACTTTTGGTAAAAAAAAAAATTAAAACAAATAGCGCAGGGCACTTATTTATGTAATTGCATGTGCAGTTATTTTTGTTTATTATGAAATAGGAAATCGTTATCTCTGAGACTAGGGTAGTTGGTTTTTCTGTTTAACCTTGCTATAGGATATGCCTATTTCTGATGTATATATCTGATACAATGACCCTGTGTTTACCAAGCCTTTGGTGTATTGTGATGTGGGGAAGTGACTTGTTGTGGGTCCTTTTGTTGTTCTGTGTGAATATGTATTCCGAACGGTCTGATGAAAGGCCACATGTTAATTAGAGCTTTTGATGTGTGAAGGTCCAACATTGATGGCAGGAACTTTTAATTAAGACTGGCTCCTGGATTCTTTGCATATGAAAACCATCACAGCTTTTCTATAATTTCACAGATAAATGTAAATATCATTAGCTTTGCAATGCATGTAAATTTATGTTTTGCTAAGCAGGGTTACATCCTGATTCTAAAAATAGACCATTTCTGAACTGTATAAAAGATGAGTTGTGTGAGCATGTAAGCGTTCTTCTGATTTTTCATCTGACCTGATCACACTGGTATCTTCCACCAGTGTGTGTGAGCAAATAAACATCCTGCTTCAAAGACCTACTTGGAAACATCTTCAATATCGCTGTATTTCTGTGATCAACAGATTAGACCTATATCTAATCCGTTCTCTGGCTGTGTCTGAGGTTTGGACCCAAGCATTTCCACTACCACCGCTCTGCATGCTACCCAGCAGCCCTGGTCAATGTGATAGACCAGGGGGGATCCATTCACAGCCACCCGGATCCATAGTAAGAGGTCCAGAGTACCAGCCCAGGTACACAAGCACCAAGATACGCTAGCAGCGTCATTTACCTAGAAGAAACAAATCCACGTCATCCAATTACCACCTTGCAGGATCCTCAAGTATATAAGATATCCAAGAGGTGTGTTACACTTCATTCATTTGTATTAGCTGAATTGTATATACTTATGATATGAATCTTATTCATTAATAAATGTGATATTGTTATAAGATCCGTCAGCCTAATTTATACTTTTTATGTATTATATAATTTATGATTATTTAATCATAACTCCTCATGGCGCACCCTATCAATTTGTTTATTTTGTATAAATTGTCTCCGTTGAGGATGAATATGTTTCATTTGTATTTTCAATCTTGACAAGAGTTGTCCGGTCAGATTGCTCTGAATCACAATCTCACTGTATTAGCCCAGTTGCTGTCTTAAACCTTCAGCACTCAATGTCGGTTCAGGCTCCAGACTTTTCAGTTAAGGGCTATAGAGAACCGTCCGTTCAGGGTATTTAGGAGTGATAGCCTTTGTGGATGTAGGTTTTTAGGGCTGAGGAGCAGAAAATATGTATCTTGTGATACCGTTTGCGGTACCTTGTAGGAACGTACACCCATCAGCACTACTCAGCATGCGACCTCAAAGCATCCACCGGCTCCCTCTCTTCGTCAGATAATGTGCCTTCCCCTATGCTGTACTGTGCAAAGAAACACATGTCCAGGCTGCTTCTCTGGCCAAATCCCCGAGCGGCTCCGTCTCCCTCAGGGAGCCAACGCCGCAAGCAGGATCTCCCCCATTTGCAGGTAAGGCGCAGCCAAAGTTTTGGGGTATTTTTTTGTTTGTTTTTGTTTTTTGTTTCTTTGTGCCCCAATGAAGAGAGCCAGGAACAGGCAATGTGAGCTCTGCTGCATCCTAGATGGGGTAGCTGATAGCTGGAACACCTTCCATGCAACCGCAAATAGAATGTTATATCATCGGTGAGTTAGATCACTAGTTTGCCGGGAAAGTAAGGCCGCCAGGCCTCTCCAATGAGACCGGACTCCGGGGATACCAAATGTTCTCCAAATCTGTAGATAACGGAATATGATTCCCAGTGTGGATTAGCTCGTAGGATTACAAAAGATTGTAAAAGGGAAACCAGAATTGGTGTGATGGCAATAGATAAAGATGCCAGATGCGGAGAGTGCAGGGGCGGATCCAGAAAACTGTTGTACCCCGGGCAATTTAGGAAGGGGGGGTTAGGCACCCCTGGATCCGCAACTGGGAGAGTGTCTATACACACACATATATATATACAAGTTAACCCGTGCATGATACTCATGCATTCTAGTCAAATCAAGCTACTTAAGGTGTTAAAAAGGTTCTTGTCATGCATTTGGGCCCTAGCCCAGGCCTCCTCAGGGGAAGAGCGTTACTTCCCGACGTAAGCGCCCTTTTTTAACGTGGTTTTGTCCACATGTCACTACCTCATCATTCTTCTCCATCACCTCATCCTTCATTTTCATCGCCACATCTATCCAGATGTCTATCCAGACACAGGGATCTCTCTCAGCGGTCCTGAGTATCACACTCCTCTCACTCTGTCACCCCCGGCAACCACCAACCACTCCCCACTGTCACCCCCGGCAACCACCAACCACTCCCAACTGTCACTTCTCCTTCAAGAAATATATATATATTTTTTTTAAATCTTTATAAACACTTTTAACAATTAACAAATTAAATTAACAAATCAAAAACATCTTAGTATACCAAATTTCAGCCCTTTCTGAATTTTTTTTTCCACACACACTAAGAATTTAGTAGGTCAGTGTATAACTCCGCCCAGCAAGTGGCGCTGCAGCTTGGTTTTATTTTTTCCACACACACACAGACAGACTAACACACGCCACCAGACATTTATATTATAGATATATATATATATATATATATAGTAACAAAGGGAGGCATTTATCTGACAAGATGCAGAGAAAGCATATAAGCAGAGTAAGACATTGGCGCAGTTATGCACCTAGATTGAGGTTAAACCAGGTGAAGACTTATGTATAGTTTAAAGTTTGGTTGACTTACATGATTTGAAAGCTCCTTCCTCTCAGCAAACAGACAGGGTGTGTCTGTTAGTGCAAACAGAGCCAGTGATGGGTGTTTCCTCTTAAAGGGAAGGTGGGTGTGTCACCTGCCCATCAAGCTAAGGCTGGGGGAGCAGTATCATGTATAAAAGCTTGCTTGTGTCATTTGTTCATGGAGACCAACGCTGGGAAGCTGGCTGGTCTGGAGAGAGCTGGTCTATGTCTAGCTAGTGTTTAGGGTCTCCATAATTGTTGTGAAATTCATACGGTGTCAAATACATTTTAACCATCCTGACAATAAAGCTGCATAAAAAAAAGAAGTTCTTTGCGTGTGCTTCAGCATTTGCGGGCTCTTGCCATAAGATATATATATATATATATATATATATATATATATATATATATATATATAAAATACTTGATGCCCCGCCCACTGGAGGTCCACCCAACTAAGATTATTTTATAACATTTATACTTCCCACAACACGTTTCTGATTCCCTCCACTCCCCTTAATGTTTTTATGAAACAATATATAAAAACTAGTACAATTGTTACTATTACAATAATTCCACCAATATACTCAGTTATTTCTTCTGAAGGCATAATCTAATCTTTCTTAAGATAATAGACAGTAGACAATAGACAGTATACAATAGACAGTAGACAGACCTATCCTCCGACCTCAGGCGCCCCTCAACAGGGGTACCTCCAAGGAACTGCGAAGGACCCTTTCCAGAATCAGTGAGCAACCTTTCTGCACATTTACAGTGTTACTTAGTTGTTACTTCTTTCAACTTCTAAGAGAGCTGAGGACCCTTGTAGACTGACAGCTGGCCCAGTGATCGCACATTACACAGGACAAGGTTAAGCCTCAGTAGCGGGTACAAGGTACAATCTGTGATCAGTTCATTCTTTTCAAGGTTATGTTGTCCCCTTATACATCTCTTATCAGTACAATATCACTCAGTCTTTACAGGAGTGAAGGATTTCTTATAATGACCTCTCACAGTGAAACACAAAGAAGTTGTTGCAGTTTCAGAATCAGCTCTGAGGGTCTTCTCAGACTGCTCCTATACATGCATATATATATATACAAGTTAACCCGTGCATGATACTCATGCATTCTAGTCAAATCAAGCTACTTAAGGTGTTAAAAAGGTTCTTGTCATGCATTTGGGCCCTAGCCCAGGCCTCAAGGGAAGAGCGTTACTTCCCGACGCAAGCGCCCTTTTTTTAACGTGGTTTTGTCCACATGTCACTACCTCATCATTCTTCTCCATCACCTCATCCTTCATTTTCATCGCCACATCTATCCAGATGTCTATCCAGACACAGGGATCTCTCTCAGCGGTCCTGAGTATCACACTCCTCTCGTTCTGTCACCCCCGGCAACCACCAACCACTCCCCACTGTCACCCCCGGCAACCACCAACCACTCCCAACTGTCACTTCTCCTTCAAGAAATATATATATATTTTTTTAAAATCTTTATAAACACTTCTAACAATTAACAAATTAAATTAACAAATTAAAAACATCTTAGTATACCAAATGTAAGCCCTTTCTGAGTTTTTTTTCCCACACACACTAAGAATTTAGTAGGTCAGTGTATAACTCCGCCCAGCAGGTGGCGCTGCAGCTTGGTTTTATTTTTTCCACACACACAGACAGACTAACACACGCCACTAGACATTTATATTATATATATATATATATATATATATATATATATACAAAAGTTAACCCGTGCATGATACTCATGCATTCTAGTCAAATCAAGCTACTTAAGGTCTTAAAAAAGGTTCTTGTCATGCATTTGGGCCTAGCCCAGGCCTCCTCAGGGGAAGAGCTTTACTTCCCGACGCAAGCGCCCTTTTTAATGTGTGTTCATAAGGTAAAATTACCTCACGAAAATGAGTTTGACCCCTTAACTCGTAAATTTAGCCTTTACTACCCCTCTCATGGGGGGAAGGGGGGATGATGGAAGTTAACTGACTTCACTATTCTAATTTTTTAGTCAAATAATGTCAGTATACCAAATTTCAGGTCAATTGGATGAGTGCTTTCTGAGAAAATAGTTATTTCCACACACACACACACTAACACACGCCGCTAGGCTTTTACTTTTTTATATTAGATAATGCTAAGAATTTAAGTAGGTCAGTGTATAACACTGCCCAGCAGGTGGCGCTGCAGCTTGTTGGTTTTTTTCCACACACAGACTAACACACGCCACTAGGCTTTTATATTATAGATATATATATATATATATATATATATACACGCATATATATATATATATATATATATATATATATATATACACATATGTATGTATATATTTATATATATATATATATATATATATATACACACATGTACACACACACACTCATATATATATATATATATATGTGTATCTATATATATATATATATATATATATATATATATATATATGTGTATCTATATATATATATATATATATATATATATATTATAAGGGCACAGTCGTATATAAAGGTTACATCTCAAAAACGTAATTTTCCCATAGGGAATTTGTGAGAGGGGGGGCATGGTGTTTGAGGGTCTACATTTTAAAAAGTATTAAAGCTATTAAACTGAAATTAGGCAAATAGAGAACTGTCCACAGGTGCCGCATGTGAAATTTCAGAAAAAAAGAATAAAAAATGACAATTTAGGAACAATCTAAAGTTCAAAATATGTCCAATTTTTTTCTGCTTCCTGTTTCGCAAAAGTCGCAGTTTTTCTGGGTTTTTTGGGGGAGCGTAACTCAGTGTACAGGGCGTTTAAAGACACGCGGTAAGTTCTGTTAGAAAGCTATTAGGGCTGAGGAGTGCCTTTGAGGGTTCACAAGTTTGAGAATGTTACAGTTTTTTTACAATTTGGTAAAACATGCCCCATTTTAAAGATAGGGGATTTCACATAACTTCATAACGTTGCACATGTCTGATAGAGTCTTGTCCTGGGTGTACTGAAAGTGGCTTCACTTGAGAGCACAAATATGGCTGACCCTTCTTGCTAAAAAATTTACTTCTGTTAGCCAGAGAAATTAGCGATAATTGCCTGATGGAAGGAAGATGACTGGAGTTTTGGGGCTGAGGGGAACACACACAAACATTTTTGCCCTGGCACCGCTCTTAAAGTTTAATTGCTTCGAGCTGATGCCAGAGTGGCCGTTACAGTTCCCATTTTGAACGTCCCGCCCCTGGATGACGTCACTTAATTTATTCACTTCACTTGTCTTGGGGTGGGAGATTTAAAAGATGTTCTGTGCTGCGCTGATCCTACAGAACAGATCAGTGCTGGGGATAGGAACCCTATCTCAGGACTCTTTTGTGGAGCGCTATAGAGAGCTGTCAGCTTGTAGGGATGGCTAACTCCGTGACTGTGATTTAAGTCTGGTCACATCTTATTTGCTTAGGGTCCAATATTATTGATGCAGTCTTAATATTCACTCCTAATACTAGATAGACCTGTATTACTTACTTTATGTTCCGCCCAACACTATGTGTGGGTCTAATCTCCGGATATATTCAATGGAGCTAAAAAAAACATCCATTGCGGAGCACAGCAGGGAGGAGGAGACCAGGGAGGGAGCCAGATCGCCAGCTGAGAGCAAGGTAAGTATTTTCTTCTTCTTTTTTTCAGGAACTTTTTTCTCTCGCTGCCTCTGACGGGTCGCCTGGGCTGCAGGGCCCAAAATATATTCTTTTTTATTATTTTATTTTTTTATATATATATAGGGGCCCCGGTGCACTGCTTTGCCCGGGGGCCCCAAATGTTGTTAAGAGGGCCCTGTAGTCAGCGAGGAAATACAGCAAATATACCAATTAAGTAGCCATCTGAGCTCTCATTCCAAGAAGATAGGTAAGCGCTGCAATGAGCTCCCACTGACAGGAGCGTGTTAAGCCGACACCTGCTATAGATCTGTTAGATTAATTTCTGATTAATATAACCGCTAATGAGCTCCGAGGATAAACACTGATATCAAGCGCTTATAATCCATTCTGCTACATATTCATTACTTGATATTTCAATGGAGAGCTGCTTGATCCGATATTTCAAGTTACTCAATTGTTTATAATATTAGGTCGCATCTTGTATACTTTCATTAAATATTTCCTCTAAATATTTATGTCAGTTGAAATATTTTTAGTCCCACCCCCCAGATAATATATTATATCCCATCCTAACACCCATACATAGGTCCAGGACAATTACATTCCACGCAAATGATCCTGGACCTACCCATACATAGGTCCAGGACAATTACATTCCACGCAAATTATCACGCTCTCCATTCACTCAGTGTAAACACTGCAGATAATTACAGACTGCTCCAACCAGGTGTATCTTAAATTGGATTAGTACAAGAGCTTCCCTAAAGCCGCAGTCATACGGCTAGAAGGAGAAGCTGCAATGGGCATATCGTGTATCTTATAGCTAGCTATAATAGAAGGATATATAGATAAATAGATCTAAAAAGAGACACTATAGAGAGAGTTTTCTGAATTAGTGCTTTATAAAGAATATGTCTGATAACGAGTTAAGGAATCACACAATGATGATTGTCATGCACGCAGATGGACACTTAGGAGTGCTCAGGTGTACTTGTGGCCTGGGAAAATGTAAGCTTTTGATGTGGGAAATAATGATATTTCTCAGTGCCTCTTTCTGTTCTATGTCCCTCTTTTCTGTTGCTTCTTTTTCTGCATCAAACACAAAACAACTAAAGGTAGAAAAGATCAACTGTGCTGACAGGGGGTCTATTGTCACGTTGAGTGTTAAGCCCCTGTTTTAATGAAGTGTATGTGTCTTTTATAAGTCTGACAGAAGCACCTATTTATTGGTTTAGTGCAGGTCTTTGGGAATGTTTTAGCATATGTTAATGCCCCACAGAAAAAAATGACTTTCATGTTGGCTATTAGTTACTAAATGACCTGAAATGCCAATACCGGGGGCAAGCATACACATTATTTAGCCATTACAATTAACTGGAGGGGATACACCTCGATCTGACACAGTTTCTGCTGAGTGTTTTGACAAATTAAAAGTGTATATAAAACAAAGAAAAGCTTAACTGTCTAAAGGAAAAACAAAATAAGATCGCAACAAATATGACTATCAGAAACACAAATAATTATATGAGTAAAAACAATTAATAGCACATATATTACAGACTCACTTGCCACATTTATCGTGTTATCAAATAGATGATGAAATAATAATAATAATAATAAATAATGATAATAATAATAATAATAATAATTGAAACAATAAAAATATCGTCATCACCAACACCACATGTATTTACCTGAATTTAAATTTATTCAAGATCAGAAACATATAAATAATAATAATTAATAATAATTATGTTTGTGTCTCCCGCGATTTAGAGATCTTCAATGTTAGTAACTTTTTTAAATTAATTATATATTGTTGTTATTTACTTATTAAGAACGAAAAGAAATCAAAGAGATTTCAGAACAAAGAAAGGTTGAAAAGCACTCCTACCCTAAAATATAACTTTTAATGTTAATATTAAAAAAGATATATGAATAAATAGAAATCATCTTTAATCAAGATAAGGGTGTAAAATATTAAAACAAACATAAACACAAAGACATGTGTGTTAAAAACACTTACTGAGGGAGAATGAATGCATATAACAGTTGTTTCAAACAGTAGATTGGCATACGAATGTACTAGCCAAATGAAACTTATAATAGTATTAATAATTTATATCCTGAGCAGTAGGAATCACAACAAGAAAGAATCAGACAGGTGTGCCCTGAATCTGATTAAAAAGAGAGAAGGAGCATGGAAATGGTTAATTTCACAATATCTGCTCCATGCTGAAGTACTGTGTGTAAGATTTAGTAATATTAAGAGCACGATCGTTGTTTCAGGTGGATTAAATAAACTAATATTGTGCCCTACATCTCATATCAAAAATAATAGGGGCACAAAAAAGATAATAGACAGTATGTGTAATGCGCACCCGAGTGCTCAAAATAGAAATCCCAGAGGAAATATATGGGAAACAGGCAGGTATTATGCCCTGAATTTCATTGAAGAAAGAGAGGGATATACAAATGATCAGGTTAGTAGTATCTGATATATGTTAGAGTACTTTGATTCTGCTCAAATGCGATCGTTAAATCAGTTTATAATTAAACGGGTGTAAAACCCTAAATCTCATTCATAAAAAACAGAACACAGAGAGAATGGTAAACCTGTGTCTATAACATTTGTTGAAAAGCTCTATGTAGGATCTTATAATGTTGGAAAAGTAATCCTAATATAGTAGATCACTGAGTCCGCTGTAGTAATGAAATTAAAAGCCGATCTAGACTCATTCATGAATTATAGTGTGGTCCGTGTCAAAAAGGACATAATATATACAAGGAGGATATAAATCAATAATTGTATCTTACAAAGGCTTGCAATAAGTATCAAATAATGCAAAAAAGCACTTTAGGAAATTAATGTTCCAAATAGGGTAATCTGTGCAATTTATTTAAGGATCGCAATACTAAGTATGCGGGTGAAATATGCATGAATCTGCTATTGATTGAACAGATGTAATGCACTGAATCGCATTAATGAAAAACGGCACACAGAAAAAATATAATGTACATTTATCTGTAGCAATTGTTAATATGCTCTTAGTAGGATCTCCAATGTAGGAAACGTATTCCTTCATTAGTAGATCAATGTGTCCGCTATGGTAATGAAACCAAAAGCCGATCTAGACTCATTTATAAATTATAGTGTGGTCTTGCTGTCAAAGAGACACATTTGCACATACACGATATAAATCAATATTTGTAGCTTACAAAGGCTAAAAACAAATACCAAATAACATACAGTATGTGTAGTGCAAAGAGATTGACATTTGCACATCCAAATTGTGGAAAGCAGAAAAATAAATCTGCTAGAGACTTGACAGTCGCATTTGCATAACAGTTTCCTGACAGTTGCATTTATTTTAGTCAAACTAATTTTAATGCAGCAATATACGCAGATTTTCTTTGATATATTACCACAATTATTGTTAGATTTCTGCAGTAGGCAAGCGTTAAAATGATATGCACATACGAACATAACATTGTAGGTCGCACAATAACAGCTATGTAGAAATGGAGGGGTAAACAGCCACTTATCTTATCTCCATCAGATTAAGAACTAGCATCAACCTTGTACAAACGCTTTCCTCTATAACATTGTAACACTGCAATAGATCAGACACTGCTCGTGTTTAGATAGCCAATATACAGTCCACAATCAACAATTGCTAATGTGTCAGTGTTTCGTTTCCACTAATTACCTGACCTGCAGTTTATTGTGAGTAATGATCACCTGCCTGAATATAAAGTAACCTTAACATAACATGGACTATATATATATATATATAATATATATATATATATATATATATATACAATCTGTTATTCTTGATTTGTGTATTTCAGCTGAAAATGTTATTTCTAACCGCTCGCACTATCATTACTTCTACATGAGATCTTAATAACTCCCAAGACACATTTTGATACAATTGATATTACAGTAATAGCGCTAACAAGAGTTCTATGTAACGAATAAACACATCAATACAAACTTACACATACTTTAAATTCCTGCACGGTGGTAATTAGATATAGTCAATTTGTATTACTTGAAAAGGTACGTCTGTAGGAGGGATGTGGGATGGCTCAGTTGGAATAGTTTTCCCGACATTTTTCCTCAAACAAGTAAGACATGACATTGCCTTCTTACCAGCCTGAGAGGAAAATCCGGGAGCACACCAGTATGCTCTCACCAGTTTGCACATACCTTCTTTACCCAGGTGAGTCAGGCCGTGTGCTGCTTCAGCCAGGCTTGGATAGTATGTTCGGGGAGCTACAGGCTTACCTTGTCCATCCCTCCAGAGTCCTGAGGACTCTTGACCACATCCCTTCGCCTTCCAGACCGCCTTTTCCTGCAGGGAACACAAATCTTGCATTTCAATTAATTTCTGCATGTCTAATGTCTGAAAAACCATCATAGTCTCGGTCGATACAATCATAGGTTGCCCTGATGCCCATTTAGTAGCTTCTTCTGCCCTGTTGTTGCCCAATGACACTGGGTCTTCTTCAAAGGTATGGGCTTTGCACTTTATGACGGCTACTGTTCTGGGTTACTGTATCGTTGTCAGAAGTCCTTTTATGTGTTGTGTGTGTGCCACTGGCGTACCTGCTGCTGTCGTAAAGTTTCTAAGACGCCAAAGGGCCCCAAAATCGTGCACTACCCCAAAGGCGTATCTAGAGTCAGTATATATATTGGCTGATTTATCCTCTGCCAATTCACACGCTCTCCTTAGTGCTACTAGTTCTGCCACCTGGGCTGAGTGAGGTGGGCCAAGGGGTTCAGCTTCTACCACATCCTGATCGTCTACAACAGCGTAACCAGTACATAGCTCTCCCGTCTCTGTCTGTCTATGACAACTTCCGTCTGTATAAAACGTAAAATCTACATTTTCTAAGGGGGTGTCACGTATGTCGGGCCTTGCAGTAAAGGTCTGATTCAGGTGTTCCATACAGTCATGCGTGTCAGTATTCTTGCATAACTCATCATCAACCAGGGTCTCCTCACCTCCCACCCTTTGTGTCTCTCGAGACACATATGGAAGGTATGTAGCTGGATTTAAGGTGCTACATCGTTTGATGGTGATGTTTGAGGGTGCCATCAGGGCTAGTTCCCACTTTGTGAATCTAGCTGAAGAAACATGTCTGGTTTGGGCTGAGTTTAACAGAGCTGATACAGCATGGGGTGTATGGACAGTGGAATTATGTCCTAATACTACGTCTTCGCTCTTACTTACCAGAAGAGCAGTTGCTGCTACACTTCTGAGACATGTTGGGAGTGATCTTGCCACATTGTCTAATTGTGCACTGTAGTATGCTACTGGTCTGCTAGCGTCACCATGTTTCTGTGCGAGGACACCTGCTGCACAACCATCAGCTTCTGTACTGTATAGCTCAAAAGGCTTTTCATAATCAGGTATTCCCAATGCAGGTGCTCTAGTCAGACTATCTTTAAGATTAAAGAATGCCTGCTCTGACTCCTCTGTGTGTACGACACGTTCTGGTTTTGAGGAAGAGACTAGCTCCTGCAATGGTTATTGCAGAATAGAAAAACCTGGGAACCAGGATCTACAGTATGCACACATCCCCAGGAAAGTACGAATCTGCTTCTGGCTCTGCGGCAGAGTCATGTGTTGTATGGCCTCAATCCTGTCGGTTGTCAGGTGTCTTAGCCGCTTAGTGAGGCAGTATCCTAAGTATTTGACCTTAGTCTGACATGTTTGTAATTTATCATTTGCCACCTTGTGCCCTGTTTGTTAAAGATGAAGCAATAACAATTTAGTATCATGTAAACATGACATAAAAGAATCAGAGCACAACAACAAATCGTCCACATATTGAATTAGAACAGACCCATTGTGGGGTTGAAAGGATTGCAAACAGTCATGTAAGGCTTGGGAAAAAATACTGGGGCTGTCAATGAACCCCTGGGGTAGTCTGGTCCATGTGTATTGCACTCCCTGGTAGGAGAATGCAAAAAGGTATTGGCAGTCAGGGTGAAGAGGAACTGAGAAGAAAGCAGAACATAGATCAATGACAGTAAAATGACTAGCAGACGGTGGAATCTGCATGAGGATGACAGCTGGATTCGGCACTACGGGGAATTGGCTCTCAACAACTTTATTAATTCCCCTTAAGTCCTGGACTAATCTATCGCCCCTCCCCCCACTCTTCTTCACAGGGAAAATGGGACTATTTGCTGTACTGGCTGTACGAATTAAAATCCCTTGTTGTAACAGCCTCTCAATAACAGGATATACCCCTAGTTCCACCTCCGGTTTTAATGGATACTGTGGGATTTTTGGAGCTATCCTACCACTTTTTAGATTGACCATGACAGGGGCTACGTTTGCCATAAGTCCAGTGTCCTGTCCATCTCTGGTCCATAGTGAACCTGGTATTTCCAGCAACATCCCCTTTACTTGAGATGGACTTTGTTCTATAACAGGAGAGTGTAACATTAACCTTTGAGGGGTGTCCAATATATCCTGTACCTCATGTGCGACCTTCTCCGGTATATCTAAGAACACACCATCAGAAGTACAGTATATGACACATCCCATTTTACATAACAAGTCTCTCCCTAGCAAGTTAGTAGGAGCCGCCGCAGCCAAGAGAAACGAATGCTTGGTATGCAGGGGCCCGATAGTAACTTCAGCAGTTTTAGTTAGTGGATAATGTAACACTCCTCCCGTTACTCCCATAGCTGGAATAGTTTTACTGGTCACCTGTAGATTGAGAGGAGAGGTTATCACAGATCGGGCCGCCCCTGTATCTACAAGAAAGGTTTGTTTCCTACCAGCTATGTCAACTATCATTGTTGGTTCTTCACTCTGACTCTCAGTTAACCTCACTGGCTGTAGATTACAGGTATGACCTGACCCCTAGCGCTGACTATCGTTTTCCCGCGCAATATTTGCTGTTATAATATGTGCGGGTAGATGTGAGCCTTCTATTCTATGTGAGTCCTTCCTTGGAGGATATCTATGTGTCCCACCTCTAGGGTTGTATCGGTCTTTTTTACAATCCCTCCTAAAGTGTCCTTCTTCATTACAATTGAAACATCTGATCACTCTATATTTCTTATTATGTGGGTTGTATGCTGGTGGTCGTGTATGCATCCCCTCTAAAGCCTGTATACTCACCGTCATTAACCTATCACTTTTCTCCTCCTTCTTTCTAAAAAGTTTTTTGTCATGCTCCACAGCAGACTCCCTAAGAGAATCTACTGTGATGCCTCTCCAATTAGGTAATGTGGTTTGTACTCTGGTTTTTAAATTTTCTCTAAGGCCATCAATTAATACTCCTACAGATACTTCCCTATGATGTGGGTCCTCCCCTATGTTTGATATTGCAGTGAACCGTGTTATTGCTGCTATAGCTCTAATGAAGTAATCTGCTGCTGTCTCACTATCTTTCTGCTTGATGGTGAAAATTTTACTCCAATTCGTCACTACCGGAAAATAGATGGCTAAATGTTTAACAATTTGTTCTATATTTTCTTAGTTAATCTCATCAGTCAAGGTGTCATCTTCATCCAACACACAATCTTTAATACATTTTTGTATGTCAGTATGGGGAGGAAGACACGCCCTCAACACTACACGCCAATCCTTATCGGTTGGTTCGTGTGCATTTCCTTAGTCTTTAACAAATTTCTGACACTTTGCCAACTCTTTTCTGGGATCTGGGAATTCAGTCATAATGAAACGTAATTCTGATCTAGTCCAGGGACAATGCATTGTAACATTTCTTAAAGGAACTACACCATCCTTATCCGGTTTCCCATTGGGAACTGATATTGTGCGGACTGGGTACGCACCCACTGGTTCACTGTTTTCAGAAGTCACTACCGGATCTGCTGGTTCAAGATTTAGAACGCTATCACTCCTAGTGATCACACTACTTTCACCTATCTCAGCCATTGCTCCTTTCCCATACTTATGCTGAACCTCTAGCATATTAACAGCATGAGCAATGGCCGAAATCACAGTGGGTTCATCTTCATCTTCTGATACACTTGTTTTAAACTGGCTTAAAACAGGATACAATTTAGCAATTTCTCTTTTTTAGTTTTTAATAACGGCTGTACTTACCCCTCCCGCCACATAAGGTGGCGGGGGTGCGCTTGCGCTGAGTACGCCACTCTTCTCAACGGCTAATTCCGCCCTGCGCGCGCTTTTCACCACGCCTACTTCCGCTGTGCATTCGCTGCTCTGCCACGTGTTACCTTCCTTTTGCCACAATTTTAAACAATCATTATGTCTATTTCTCTTTTTCATTGATTTAATCAACCATGCTTTATCTTTTACAGTATTTAGTACCTCTGCATTAAAACTTCCTATTGTTGGGAAAGGCCTATCACAATCTATGGTCATCTTGACCCACGTCTTGCAATACGCAGTTGCGTATGCACCATATTTCTTACACATGAGAAATCTCGCTGAACCAATAGGACCTTCCTTAGGCAGTACACTGGCCATCTCTAGCGTATGCTTAGCACCCATATTGAATCAACACCAATCTATGCAGACCACTTTCAACAATTTGCTACAAACACTCTACCGCTAGAGATCTCTTACTGGCCGTGGACGTATTTGCTCAAGCCGCATCCACTCGCTTCCTCTTGTACTAAACAAGGACCCCTAACACAGACAATATCACTGTGGGACCCAAGGGCTATCAGCTCCTCGATACCCTGGCTAAACCATAAAAATCTGTTGAGTTTATTATCGCTGGGAGAACAAAGTCGATACAATCAACCAGCCTTTCCAATATAATTCCTCCTAGCTGCTTCACCAATTCACACTAACGGTGCGATTAGATCGCACTGCCTACTAATACTAATTATTAGCAAACCTTGCGATCTATTGGTAGCGCTTTGCAAAAAACCCGGTTTTCGCCTTCGGTATACCTGCCCTGTATACCGGCCTTCAGTTAGGCAACCTGCCTCGTTAGACAGCAACTGAGCACAATGAATAATAAACAGTGTATCTACGTTACAAAATCACACACTATACACCTTTTCTGCGCAGAAAATCAAAAGTTCCCAACAACAGTAATAATGTCTCAGAGGCTTTCACAAGTAATTATACTATGCACATATAATAACTATCAAGACGATTGTTTAACCACGTGGCAAATCTACCGGAAGTTCGCGTACGCACAGCAGGAAATACACATACGCTAAGCAATGCAATACAGTTAAAACGCACAATGACAGTAAAAAGAAACAGTTTTCTCTTTTGTCCCTAGGTTCTAGTTAGCGTGCCCTAGACAATGCAAAACGGACATTCGGTTTCACAACACAGAGTAAAATTCAGGTTTTGAACACATTGCGTTCTTACCCGTATATGACGCGTCTCCACCCTTTGTTGAGGAACCGAAATCCGTTGGTCTTGCATATCATCGGCAACGAAACCTCCAAAGCTCACGAGCCCCCAAATTGTTAAGTGCGTATTGTCGCTAACCAATAACGATTGTCGAACCTCGATTTGTGTTTCCAATGCACAAAGATTTATTTGCAAAAAGTAGTAAAATATGTTCAAGCGAAGTGATAATAAATACAGCCGTTACTTATCGCAGGCGCTCTGGATCCAGTGTGCAGTCATTCAATCCTGAAGTCTGGGGACAAGATGTCTGAACACTAGATGTGAAGCTGCTGCTTATATGCACACAGAAATACAGTATTACAATGAAGATGGTATAGCTTGCTTCTATTGGTCCAGGTTTCAGGAAGGTCCAATGGGTTGTCAATCATTGGCTAGTTCATCCTAAGCAATCCAAAGGAGGGGGTCATCTCTCCAGGGGGTATGCTCGGCTCTTCCCGCCAAGATTCCTTAGTCTTAAGTAGTTCATAATTCCCTATCATTCATAACTTGCGTATGCACTCTGCGATTCCTTCGCAGAGTTAACCAAACAGTAGGAAATGTAAAGAGGTTTATTATGATACCACTCATGATATGATTCCTTCAACCTGTTCCGTATATTTCACTAATATGCATGTAACTTTAATATAACACATAAATACTACTATATTTCGACATAACTGACTATGTGTTGCAACTACCATTAATGTGTACTATTTTATAAGTATGCGTGTTTGTGCGAATGTATGGTAAAAGACCAAATACTGTTGCTGCCACGTGTAGTAGCTGCGTACGCCCTTTCACGCCGTAGCGTGCCCTTGTACGCCGATGCATACCGTACGCATCTTTTCAGACAAAGACAACCAAGTTTGCTCGATTTTAATTGAAATGCCTTTATCCAATTTGCTGACTTTGACAGTACAACTGAATCGGAAAGGGAATGTCAATGATATAAAGTATTTCCCCAAGTATAAGACACACCCATGTATAAGACGCACCTAATTTTGGGGCCCAAAATGAAAAAAAAGATGTATTACATAAAGACTGACAGCTCCGAGACTGTGGGAGGCGCCTGAAGGACCTTAAGGTCCTTTTGCCAATCAGCGGGGACACGCTGTTCCATTCAGCCAGCGGGGACACGCTGTTCAACACAGCCAGCGGGGACACGCTGTTCAACACAGCCAGCGGGGACACGCTGTTCCGATTAGCGGGGACTCCTCTCACACCAGGTGCTGACTTCTTAATTGAGGTAAGTAGCGTTCCAAATGCCGAACTTCCTGTCAGTGGAACATGCGTTCCACGGCGGAACTTAGCGGCTGAAGCATCAAACTCTGGTAAGTTAAAATCTCTCTCTCTTTCTCTCCTCCGCCCCCCCCCCCCACCCTCTCCTTAGATGGGGGGCACTGGACCAGAGGATGGCTCTCTGTGTTGTGCAGGGACCAGAGGATGGGTCTCTGTGTTGTGAAGTTGTCACTGGTGGAGCAGAGGTTGGAATGTGAGAGAATAGCTGGTGAGTTGGGTGGCATGTGAGGGAAAAGCTGGTAGACATGGGGTAACGTGAGCGAAAAACTGTTGGTTATGAGGTGGCATGTGATAGAATAGCTGTTGTGCCGGGCTGATATTAGAAGTTTATGGTCAGGGAGTGGCATGTGAGAGAAAATCTAGTGGATAGGTGGTGGCATATAAAAAAAGTAGCTGGTCAGCAAGGGCCCATATGTGTGAAAGGCTTCTGAGCAGGAGATGACATGTGAGAAAAGTGGGTGTCATGTGAGAGAACCTGGTTGGCAGTGGGAGGGGCATGTAATAATTTAGGGGGCAGGGTGGCATGTGATAGAGAATTGTTGGTGGGCAGAGGGTGGGTGATTTCACATTTAGATACATAGAATTTGAAAATTATCAATATTTCTACTTTACAAAAAGCCATGAAATTCCATAGACAAAAAAACCTTACGGTTTAACATGTCCGATTAAGGTTCCTTACACACCATCTAAACTGTAAGAAAACTATTGAAACTCTTCCACTCAAACTCCAAAAAGCAATGAAATTACGACGATTAAGGCAGAAGCCTTAATGGACGTCTTCCTTGAGCAATACAGACATGGTATGCCATCACATCCTGCGGTTAGCTGCAGATTCAGCACTATCATGTAGTAAGATTGCTGTCACTCACAAAATGGTGGATCTGTTAATTCACAGATTTGTGTGTTCACTGGAATACACACATACAGTACTATTACATTTTCTTAGTTTAGCTTTATCGTAGTTTAGGGCCTAGGTGTCTTAGAAAGAGACAGTAAAGCAACTTCATAAAAGCTTAGAACTACAAAATAACAATATAGTTAAATTAAATTGATGTATAAGCCTCTACTTAGTTTGGTTTTCAGTAAGCAATGTCTGACATTACATTCTTTCACAATCCCTAAGCTAACTTTTAAGGATACATAAAGCCATCAAGACTATTTTAGTAAATTGCACAATAGTGTAATCCAAATGCATAGAGAGATTTTCTTCAGGAAACCATCAGTCACAGGAATCATATTTGGTGAGGAGGAATGTATTGCAGATATCTTTTAGGATTAGGCACAATATTGGAGGGAGGAATGCTCTACAAGGATCTGTCAGGAGCGGTAGTATGTTGAATGGAGGGATGCTTTGCAGGGATCTTTCGGGAGCAGATACTGTTTGGTGATGAGCTAAGTTCTGCAGGTATCTTTTAGGAGCAGGCACAGTCTTGCAGGGAGAAATGCTCTGCAGGGGTATGTCAGGAGCAAGTATTGTGTTTCAGGAAGAGGGATATTCTTTAGAGATCTGCTGGGAGCAGGTACAGTGTTGATGGAAGGAATGCTCTGCAGGGATCTGTCAGCTATGGGAAGTGTTTTGGGTGGAGGAATGCTCTGCAGGGATCTTTCGGGAGCAGATAATGTTTGGTGATGAGCTATGTTCTGCAGGTTTCTTTTAGGAGCAGGCACAGTCTTGGAGGGAGAAATGCTCTGTAGGGATTCTGTAGTTTTAATTTTTTATGAAGTTGCTTTACTGTCTCTTTCTAAGACACCCAGGCCCTAAACTACGATAAAGCTAAACTAAGAAAATGTAATCGTACTGTATGTGTGTATTCCAGTGAACACACAAATCTGTGAATTAGCAGATCCAACATTTTGTGAGTGACATCAATCTCACTACATGATGGTGCTGAATCTGCAGCTAACCGCAGGATGTGATGGCGTACCATGTCTGTATTGCTCAAGGAACACGTCCATTAAGGCTTCTGCCTTAGTCATCATAATTTCAATGCTTTTAAGGAACCTTAATCGGACATGTTAAACCGTAAGGTTTTTTGTCTATTGAATATATATATATATATATATATATATATATATATATATATATATATATATATATATATATATATATATATATATATATATATATATATATATACATATACACACACACACACACATATATGTATATATATTGTAACAAAAGGAGGCATTTAGCTGGCAATATGCAGATAAAGCAGGGAAGTAGAGTAAAACATTGGCACAGTTATGTACCTAGGTGGAGATTAAACCAGGTAAAAACATATGTGTAGTTTAATATTGGTTTACTTACATGATTTAAAAGCTGCTTCCTCTCAGCAAACAGACAGGGTGGGTCTGATAGTCTAAACAGAGCCAGGGATGGGCGTTTCCTTTTAAAGAGAAGGTGGGTGTGTTACCTGTCCATCAAGCTAGGTCTGTGGGAGGAGTGTCAGGTATAAATCCCTGCTTGTTTCATTGTTCAGGGAGACTAATGCTGGGGTAGCTGCAGACGCGGGCTGGGAGAGGCATGGCCGGGGGGCACACAGGCGGCCGCATCTCATGAAAAGGGATGCAGCCGCGTCATTGATGAAAAAGGGCTAAATGGCCTCCTAAAGATTGGGCTAAGTGAGTGGCGCCATACCTGACTGGTGAAGCCCAGCGAGCTTATATGGATCTAGATGAGGAACAGGCCTCTGATTATTCGTGCCTAAAGTCTGAGATATTGACTCGCATTGGAGTTTCCGGGCCAGGCCGAGCCCAGCGCGATCACCAATGACGCTATGATAAAGAAAAACAGGTCAGAGCGCACAGGGCCCAATGGCAAAACTGCTACGGACAGAGGGCCAGGTGCAAAGCTGTCTACTCTGAAGTGTTTTGAATGTGGTGAGCCAGGCCACTTTTAGGCAGAGTGTCCTAAACTACCGGAACCCATGGACTGTTCCGTGGCACATATTGGGCCTGCATTTCCAAGCTGTTTTACCATGTGTCCCACATCAGGAAGTCCTTGTTTGTTCCGGGTGACTGTGCTAATCAACCAAAACCTGGTTCTGGCCTTGGTTGACTCGGGGAGTGAACTCTCATTGGTTTCCAGCTCTGCCTTACCCGAAACCATAACTTCTCGGTTGCTCAAGGTGAAGGTCCTTTGCGTACATGGCACGACTGAGGAATATGAAAGAACAATACTACCAGTCACAATCAAAGTCAAAACTGTTATGGTGGTAGTTGCCATAGCACCTAAACTCCCATATCCACTCATTTTGGGGCGAGACTTCCCACTGTTTAATGATGTCCTTGGTGAGCGGATCTGGCCGGACATGCCGGCAACTGATGCAACGGTCGGAAGCCGGGTCTTAAAGGAACTGCCTAAGAATCCACAACATCTGGACATCGATCTTTGGGAACCGCCAAACCGGAATGCCATCCTGGGAGTCACAGCAGGAGTTCCACAAAAGCATCCACCTGTGGGGAAACATGGACAGTCCAAACTAGCATTGGTCGGTGATGTCACAGATGAGCCCACCCCGCCTGTCAGTGAGGATACGGACTGGTCCGCAATACCAATTTTGTTTCCTCTGCAGGACTTTGCTCGAGACCAACTTACTGATGTCACTTTGGAACATGCCTTTAAAAGTGTGACTGAGGTAAATGGGGTAGCGAAAGCCGCCCAGCCTGCAGAAGGTATACCATATTTTATTGTTAAAAATAATTTCTTGTATAGAGTTGCTACTGTACAGGGAGAAAAAGTAGAACAATTAATGGTTCCTCAGGTCCATGTACACCTAGTGTTAAAAGCAGCACATACACATGTCTGTGGGGGACACCTAGGGGAGGATAAAACACGGGAACGAGTTCTGCTTAGGTTTTACTGGCCCGGTGTACACATGGCAGTGAAAAAGTATTGCCGGTCCTGTCCCATTTGTCAGAGAACCTGTCCCAAACCCATGTACCGGGCACCTCTCATTCCAATACCAATAGTACAAGTTCCCTTTGAACGGATAGCTATGGACCTTGTGGGGTCACTGGAAAAATCTGCACGTGGGCACCAGTATATACTAGTGGTGCTTGACTATGCAACCAGGTATCCAGAGGCAATTCCCCTATGAAACATAAAGTCCAGCACCATAGCTAAAGAACTGGTATTGATGTTTACACGCTTGGGAATACCCAAAGAAATTCTCACAGACCAGGGTACTCCATTCATGTCTAAACTGATGAAGGACATGTGCCAGTTGCTAGGGGTTAAGGCGCTTCACACCTCTGTATACCATCCACAAACAGATGGCTTGGTAGAACGCTTTAACCACCCATTCCTGGGCACACTACCTTAATCGAACACGACATTGTCACTGCGCCAGGAGTCATTGTCAAGCAGAAGCCATATCGTATTCCAGAAGCCAGACGGGTGGACGTGAGAAAGGAGGTCGAGAAGATGTTCCAGTTAGATGTAATTGAAGAGTCCACTAGTGAATGGAATAGTCCCATTGTGCTTGTCCCGAAACCCAATGGGACAATTAGGTTCTGCAATGACTTTAGGCGCCTAAACAGTATGTCGCAGTTTGATGCCTATCCGATGCCACGTGTGGATAACCTAGTGGAAAATCTTGCTGGTAGCAATTATTTAACAACCCTTAATCTAACAAAGGGTTATTGGCAAGTTCCCCTGACTTCCACGGACCAAGCCAAAGACTGCATTTTCCACCCCTGATGGTCTCTATCAATATAAAGTCCTACCCTTTGGGTTGCATGGGGCACCTGCCACCTTCCAAAGGGCTATGAATAAATTGCTACGACCTCACACAGCTTATGCAGCTGCTTACTTGGACGATATAGTGATTTATACCCCAGACTGGGGATCACATTTAGCCAAAGTTGAGGCGGTCTTATCTTCATTACGGTCCGCAGGGTTAACAGCTAACCCAGAGAAATGTGCCATAGCCATGAGAGAAGCCAAATATTTGGGGTACATTGTTGGTCGAGGGCATGTAAAACCCCAGCTAGACAAAGTGGAGGCAGTCAAAAATTGGACAAGACCAGAGAAAAAGTCACAGTTAAGAACCTTTTTAGGCTTAGTAGGTTACTACAGGCGGTTTGTAAGTCACTTCGCCACTAGAGCTGCTCCACATACGGACATGTTAAAAAAAAAGTTGTCCAGATAGATTAACCTGGTCTGACTCTGCAGAAACCGCCTGTTCTGATCTTCGGTTAGCTCTTTGTTGCTCTCCAGTTCTACAAGCACCAGATTTTACCCGGAGGTTCTTCCTCCAAACTGATGCTTCTGGTGTTGGCTTAGGTGCAGTCTTGTCACAGGAGAAGAATGGAGTAGAAAATCCTGTCCTGTACCTAAGTCGTAAGTTGCTTCCAAGGGAACAAAAATATGCCACTGTGGAGAAAGAATGTTTCGCCATAAAATGGGCTACAGAAGCTCTGCGCTATTATCTCCTAGGCAGAGAGTTCACCCTAATAACAGACCATGCACCATTAAGATGGATGCAGAACAACCGGGAGGTAAATGCCAAGGTAACCCGCTGGTTCTTGACACTACAACCTTTCAAGTTCTCAGTAGAACATAAGCCTGGGTTTCTACACAAAAATGCAGATGCGTTGTCACGAAAATATGCGCTCCTCACGAAGTCCGCGTCCCCCTACTTGGAGACGCTAGGGGGAGGGATATGTAACAAAAGGAGGCATTTAGCTGGCAATATGCAGATAAAGCAGGGAAGTAGAGTAAAACATTGGCACAGTTATGTACCTAGGTGGAGATTAAACCAGGTAAAAACATATGTGTAGTTTAACATTGGTTTACTTACACATCCCCTGTCATGTGATGCGGCCGCCTGTGCGCTGATATATATATATATATATATATATTGTGACAGGATGGACCGCCTATGCCACCCTGTCTGTTGCTGCTGGGAACCGGCTGGGCTTACTTTGCCAACGTTCCCTTTTGTTAGCCCAAATGCGCCTTCTTGCCGCAGTGGGAGGGGCTTACAATGCTGCCACTACTGAGCTCCTTTATGGCGCTCAGAACCATGTTCCTTCTGGGTAACTGTCACTGCTAGTGTACTCCTGTGCTGGTACACTTGGGCTGGTAAGTCCGGACCTCTTACTATGGATCCGGGTTACTGTGGATGGATGCTCCCTGGCCTATAACACTGAACAGAGCTGCAGGTAGCAGGCTGAGCGGTGGTTCAGGAAAAGCTTGGATCCAAACCTCAGACAGCCGGAGAACGGATTAGATTTAGGGTCTAATCTGCAGATCACAGGATTACAGCAATATTGAAGAAGTGTCCTGACAAGGACAGTTCCACTGATTAAAGGTATCAGTGGTCAGGTCAGATGGAACATCAGAATGATACATTACATGCTTACACAGCTCACCTTTTATACAGTTCTGACATAACTCCTAGCAGAGGTAAGCCAGCCACTTGGACCTAGCTGGCTCCAACCCGTCTAGAATATTCCCTCAGATCTCAGGATGTAATCTAATGTTGCATCTAATAATTGAACTTCCATATCAACTTGATTTTCATCAGATCTCAGGATGTAATCTAGTTTTGTGTCTAACACAATTTAACTTCCACCTCCCGTTTACCAAAACATGGATTTACATGCATTACAAAGCTAAATATATTTAGATTTATCTGTGAAATTTTAGAAACGCTGTGATGGCTTCTTTGTTTTAGACTGAATGTAGCAGCACATTTTAAATTAAACCTTCCTGTCTCCAAGTGAAACCTCACACCTTAAAAGGCCTGATTAGCATTAGACCTTTTTGTTCCAACAGTTGCAGAATATACATTCCCAAAAACAGGTTTAAACTTCTAACAAGTCATTTACCCACATCACAATACACAGCAGACTTTCTAAACAAAGGCTCCATGTATCAGCTATATACATCACAAATTAGGTATTTCCTTTAGCAAGGGTAAACAGAAAAAACAACTTTTCTACCGTGGTCTCAGAGATAACGATTTTGTATCTCACAATATACACAATATCAAAAATAAGTGCACGTGCAATTACATAAATAAGAGCCCTACGCTATTTGCTTTAAATACATTTTTACCAAAAGTTATTTAATAGTGATCCAGTAACACCCCTCCCCTCCTTGTTTATGCGGCAACCAGGGTGCCATGTCCAACGATTTGGCTCTCGGTCCTCAGTATCCTAGGGTTACCGGAGGTGATCCGGAAGATCTGGCTCTTCCTATCGAGACAGTCCATCCGCATTGCTGCGAGCCTTTCCTTACTTGTGAATTATCTCAAAGTCATAAATTTGAAGTGCAAGGCTCAGCGCAACAACCGGCCATTTTCCCCTGAGGTGTGTTGCAGCCACTTTAAAGGATTATAATCAGTCCCCCCAGTAAGAAGTCGTCCTTACAAATAGGGTTGTAGTTTTTTCACTGCCCACACAATGGCCAAACATTTCTTCTCAATTGTGGCATACCCCACCTCCCAGTTTAGCAGTTTTCTGCTCAAATAGGCCACGGGGTGCTCCTGCCCATCAGGCCCCATCTGGCTAAGTACTGCTCCGAGTCCATACTGTGACGCGCCAGTTTACACAATAAAGTCCTTGTCATAATTAGGCGCCAACAGTACTGGAGCACGAACTTCCTTTAATAACTGAAATGCCAGCTCACAAGCAGGTTTCCAGTCAACTATTTTGGGGAGTTTATTCTTAGTGAGATCTGTCAGGGGCTTCACTACAGTACTAAAGTCTGGGACAGAACGTCTGTAGTCCCCTACAGTGGTTAAGAATGCCCGTGTATGTATCTGGGTCGTGGGCTGGGGCCAGGCTCGGTTTGTCTCTACTTTAACTGGTTCTGACCTAACCCTTCCTCCCCCCACACGATCACCCAGGTACTGTACCTCTGACATCCCCATCTGGCACTTCTCTGCCCTGACAGCTAAACCTGCCCACCCCATCTTCCCTAACACCAGCCCTATTTGCTCCAGATTATCTTCTCAAATCTTACTGAAATTGGAAATGTCCTCTTGGTAACTCTGCCTAACTCACCTACAGAAGCGGTAATACAGGGCAAGGGGTTGGTGTCAGACATGGGCACAGGCAGGGGACCTACTATGTCCACAGCCACTCACTGAAAAAGTTCCACAATTATTGGTAAGGACCTGAGGGGAATACGAACACTGGGGCACCCGAGACACTGACACACATCACTGGACTTACAGCAGGCCAGGATGTCATCAGACATTCCAAGCCAGAAAAAGTTCTGTGTCAGGCGCTTCAGTCTTTGGTCTCTGCCCTGGTGTCCCTCCATAGGGATTTCCTAAGCAACTGCCATTAGTTGCGCACACAAGCCCCGTGGTACCACTAGTTGAACTTGTTCACAGACTGGTCTATCCCCATCTACCTTCCTAGCTACACGGTAACACAACCCTTTATGCCAGGTCACATTCCCTACCTCCATCGCTGGAAGGTTGCCGCCAGCCTGGCGTCTCATGCCTTCCAGGCTCTCCGTTAACTCTCCTACTCCAGGATACACTTCCTGGAGTCTCTCAGCAGAGGTTTGGGAGATGAATAAAGGACCTTAGTGGACCGAACATAAAAATCTGTCACAAGGCTAAGTATGTACTTTCTCAATTCTTAAACACAACTGGAACAGAGCATGATTGCTGTCTATTGCCACATTTCTTCCACAATACCTTCATCTTCAGGCAGATAGCGCACCTTGATGACAGAATCATCTTTGTTGACGGGTCACGCTCTCTAGTGGATGGGACATATGCGACAGGTTATGCGGTCTTGGATGAGACCACTGGAACCCAGAGCCTGGTTAAACTTCCAGGTCACCTGTCAGCGCAACGCGCTGAGTTAGAGGCTGTGAAAGAAGCACTTTTTCTTCAGCCCCCAGGACGGCGCACTATATAAAGTGACAGTTTATATGTAGTGCGATCTCTAACATCACACTTAGAGACCTGGCAAAAACGTGGATTTGTGGACAGCCAGAATAAACCTCTGGCGCACGTTTCAGCTTTAAAAGACCTTTTGGAATGGGGAAAGTCACATGCTGAAGAGGCTGCAATTATCAAAGTGCCTGCACACCAGAAAGGGAACAACCCCTTAATCCTAGGAAACAATGCAGCGGATGAAGCAGCAAAAATGGCTGCAGTATCTGGTGTCTTGTGTGATCCAGATGCTGAATTTTTGCCCTTATTCCAGGTGGCTGTACACAAGAAAGTCCTCAAAAAAGGGCCGGTATGATTAGAAAAGGAACATGCAAAAGACACTCAGAAATTCACCACAGGATCCCTGGTCTATCAGACCGGGTATCTTGTGCCATGTATTGGGAGAGAATTTAGATCCACTACACATCTCCAAGTGGAGCTGACACAGCTCAATCACAAGCTACTGGTCGGGATAAATTGTTGTCTCTGCAAAAGAGTAAATTATACTGGCCAGGAATGTCCAAAACAGTAGAGTGTGTCACTCAACAATGTCTTGCATGTGCCCAAATCAACCCTTGGACACCAGCTCTCAAGCCAGCATTACAGCATGTGCCTCCAGCAGAGGGGCCATGGGCAGCCTTACAAATTGATTTCATAGGACCACTACCAGCAGGCGGTCGCAATTTTCGCTATGCCTTGGTAGTTGTTGATGTGTTCTCGAAGTGGATAGAAGCCATTCCAACAGTGAATGACTCAGCTACCACTAGGTCCTATGGGAGCAAATTTTGTCATGTTGGGGAATCTCCAGGATCATAGACTCTGATCGTGGAACCCATTTTACTGGCAATGTCATGAAAGCACTTTGTGAACTACTGGACATAAAGCAATGATTTCATGTTCTTTATCATCCCCAGTCAGCAGGGATAGTAGAGCGCATGAACCGGACCATCAAGACCCGGCTAGCCAAGGCATTGTTACAAAAGGAATCTTCTTGGGTAACTGCTTTACCGGCAATACTTATGGGTATTAGGGCAACGGAAGCATCCACAATAATGAAAGTTCATTATCATAACACTAGTTTGTAAATAATTTGTGGGAACGTGACCCTGGGCATAATTGGATTTTCTTGTGATTAACAATTGGGAATCTGTAGTAGCACAGGCCAAGCTATGTGGAATAACAACCATGGGCCAGTAGACATGGAAGGCTTGTACAGAGCTGCTATTTTGAAAATTAGAACAGATGCAAAAAATCAGAAGTACATCCGGATAGACGGATCACCATCTATACAGTCTTTCATGATAACAGTTATGAGAGATAAGTGTGTACCAGAAGTTGCTGGATATTATTTTATTACATATTCCCATTGGGAACCAGATAAGGAAATGGTTATGTTAGATCTAAACACCTGGAGGTGGGATATAGTATGTAATGGCATAGATACTCCGGTAATTGATGTATGGATGGATGGCACCTCTATGACCGAGGATTACAGGAACAGATATGTGTCTGTTGACTGGAAGGACCCTAGTGACAGAGATATTAACTTTGATATCAACATTGACGGACTTTTTAAATGGCCATTCTGCGAGGTAGCAGATGAAGGGTGTTGGACATTCTCTCAGTGGACTTATCTCTCCAAAACAAAACCTGTTAAATATCTCTCTACAGCCAGGGGATAGTGACCAGTGGTATCCGTTTAAAGGGAGAGGCCAAGTATGTGTGACTGTAGTCATAATACCCTATGAAACAGAAGTCTTAGAACCAGTCAGGCCACATTTTGATGACTGTAACATCCCTATCCATAAAATAGCAGATGTGATAGCGCCCCAATTATCATTTACATGGAAAATAATAACCAACGTCTAATTTATGCTATACACTTGGAGAATTTAAGCTGAGAATTTCAGAGTAGATCGTTGGGATCACAGATGTGAGGAACTAGTGAGGAATCAGCTAAATATGCTAAAGGGATGGGTAGAATCTGGGCAAGAAACAATAAAAGATGAGTGGAGAATTAGAAAAGATAGGGATAAGCGAGATATCATTGCGACCGCTCTTGGAGGAGGTGCAATGGGAATATATTCGTGTGTATGTATGTGTGTGTGTGTGTGTATATATATATATAATCAGTATATACAAAGACAGGAGGAGAAAATGGCGCCAGTATAGGTAATGTTTGCTGGTAACAATCACCCAGACAGTCAATAATTATTGAGATGCAGAGTATGAATCTTAGCAAGCTGGTACAGTCATTATTCAACAGCTTCCAGATACTCCAACAATATACCAAAATGCAGACAGAGAGAAGCAAAAGATGTAGTGTCACAGGCACCCGTGATATACAGTATATAGTAGTAGGTGGCAGCGTACCAAATAGATATAAATAAACAGCTTATCTGTGTCAGAATTATCTGAACGTAGTCTCCAAACAGCCAAGTGAGTCAGGAACAGATGTATAAACTGCTTGTGAAGATATATTATATCTGGATCATCGACCACAGCAAGTTCACAGCTTCCAAAACTCCACTCAGCCGATAGTTTAAAAAGGAAAAAGCCATATAGTGTAGTACTTATAAATAATTTAATCAGCATGTATCATAAAAAATGCACACTCACAATATAAATATATTTTAAAGGTTTATATGTAATCCTGTAGTATAAGGAATACTGCTATACAGTGTAGATATCTGGACACTCCATGAGATGAACACCAATGGACTCCATACAAAAGTTCTCAAAGGGAAAGTTCTCACGGGCCAGGTAGGCAGCAGAGCCTTCAATATACCAGGAATAGATGATAGGAAACAACCTCAACGCGTTTCGTCATGTAAAGACTTCATCAGGAGGGTATTTTAGAACAGCACTTAGTGCTGTCTTATATAGCGATGGCGGGCCCCATTTTGCGAATGCGCAGTACAGCGCGTGTTCGTGCATGCGCAGTTCAGCGTGTTTTCGCGCATGCGCAGTACAGCGCGTTTTCACGCATGCGCAGAGGGGACCTCTGAATTGGAGCTTGCACTGTATGTGCAAGAGGATAGTGTGGAAACCTGAAAAAGTCAGGTATTAGACCAGGGAGAGTGGAGAGGGATGATTATAAGAATGCCTGTAGTGAGGGCTTGTGTATTACCAAAGTATATAAAGGGCAAGTAGTTATACTACAGTAGATACAGTGGCCATCTTTGGCAAGGGCAAGGGACTTAAAGATAATGAGTCCTTCTAGTATGTAGCCCACAAGTGCGCACACAGGGATATGTCCTGGATGCTAAAATGCCCACTTAGGAGCCAATCTAAGAAGTCTGTAATATATATGATAAAATAGTAATAGATTAAGAGCAAAAGGGTCAATATTATACCATGCAATATATATATATATATATATATAATCACAATAAAAAAATGTATAATAAAAGCATAAACAATAGGCTAGCCAATATAGGGGCAAACCATAAAAAAAAAATATAAAAAAGGATTAGCAAGTGCATATTGCATAAGGTGTTAATCTATGTAGACAAGTAGTATAGATATAAATATATACATATATAGGTAGATAGCTTGCATAGAAAATACATGACATATGAATAAAAATATAAAATGATAGAGAAAAGCAATAAAGATAAAGTTACAATGGAGTGAACAATTGTGTATCAATGATTAGACATATGATAGTGAATATTACTAGTATATCAGTGTGATAACAGTGGTTAGTACACAGATATTTACAAAACTAACACCCATAACAGATATAATAAGCGTGAGGTCTCTAAATGACCTGAGAAAGAAAGTAATGGACCCAGGATAAAGGGATTTTAGAGAAAAGGTGCGATCTCATAACCTTCGTTGAGCCCATACGGGCTCAGTGTATTTAGCTGAAAAATCCAGAACATTTCTCTCTGGGATAGTTTACCCTGAATGTCACATCCTCTGAGTCCTAATTGGACATGTTCAATGACTTTAAAAGAAATAAACCGTGGGTCCGAATTATGTTTGGTGAGAAAGTGTCTGGAAACTGAATGACTTTCAATTTTGTTTTTTATATTGCGTATATGTTCTTGCATTCTTAGTTTGAGTGGGCGTTTAGTTTTACCCACGTATTTCAGTCCACACGTACATTCTAATAGATAGATTACGGAAGTTGTAGTACAATTGATAAAGTGTATGATGTTGAATTTATTGCTATTGTCATGGTCATAGAACACCTTGCGATCTTTATGTGCAAATTGGCAAACATTACAATGATTACATTTGTTGAACCCACTAGGGGCAGGAAGTATCGTTCTAATAGTTTTTTTTATTGTCCTTCAGCATACTGGGAGCTAAAATATCTTTAAGGTTCCTGTTTTTTCTATATTCAGAGGTCCACATTTAAAAGCCGTAACAAGTAAAGATGTACAATTTAGTTATGTAGCAAATGGGTCAGAATACTATGCTACATTAGGCTGTCATTTAAATTCAGAATATTTAAAGGATTTATTGGAAAAGGATTGGATCAGATATAATCCTTGAGTGACCCCATAATTATTTTCCCAAAGATTATAGAGCCCTTTGTTTGCACAGCTTAAAGATATTACCAAAAGGTCCTGAAAGGGAAATAATAATTAAAGGATATTCTGTAGATCGTTGTAAGAGGGACAGCAGGTGGTTAAAGTATTGAGTGGATAATAATATTGAATTGTAAAAGTGAATAGTGATGGATCAACCGATTGAGTTGAGCTGTAAAGACTGTTCTGGGTGCCTTGTGTTTCAGTCAAGAGGAGGTTGTATATTCACATTGACTGGGATATTGCCTGAAATAGGACATACAGGAATATATTGGGAATTAAATTCAGCCCCTGGGAAAATTTGACAGTTATAGTGGGAACTCACGTTGAAGATTTTGATTGTTTACATTTTGTTCTGGGTATAACCTTGGAGCACTTGTTAGAAAATACGTCAGAAGCACAAGGAGAGGCAGAAATTATTGTAAATCCTATTGTATGCCCCTACAGTAATTTAAGACAGGCTGTGAGTCAAACTGCAGTAAGAGGAGGATTATTTGTTTATTATGAATCAGGTTGTTGGCGTGTGGAATTTGTTGACTAAAGAAGGAACTGAAAGTGTTGACTAAAGAAGGAACTGAAAGTGTTGACTAAAGAAGGAACTGAAAGTGTTGACTAAATAAGAAACTGAAAGTGTTGTGACTAGATAAGAAACTGAAAGTGTTGTAACTAAGGAAACTAGCCTGTAAGATATATATAACATTTTAATATCAATGTCTACAATGTTTCACTCAGAGAGAAGTGGGATTCTGACTATTAAACAGCTGAAGTTGTGTGGTATAGCAAAATATATGCTCTTGAATATATTATAGTTGCTTCTGTGAATTATTGTCAATTAAAGTTAGGTCTTACAAAAGGGATAAATCATAGACCTTAAAAAGGAATTTGGCAAATAATTTGTACAACTGGATTTCACATTAATAATGCTACTTATAAAGGAAGCTCAAAACAGATATATTCTAAAGTAATTAAAGTCTTTTCATTCAGGATTAAAAAAAAACAAAAACAAAAAAAACCAGAGAGTCCATTTTGCCCTAATTCATTCATTGTAAGTTACCCACCCTGTATGGTATGACTGAAGGATTTCAGTAGAAGAAGACTATTAAAGTATCTGAAGCCATAAAAGTATAACTAACCCATTATATATACGGAGTCAGCGGAATGGGGGCTTCTGAAAGTAAAAGGGACCAGCGCACCCCTAAGGAAATAGTATTACAAAAGGAGGGTAATCGTGCAATAAAGGGAATGAATAAAGTCTTCAGAAGGGCTGGATTCCCTCCAGAAGGGGTGTTGGACTCTCAAAAATGGAAAGATTTTAGAAAAAAGAATAAGGATTGGATTGAAAGGAAAAATTTTGGAGATCAAGTATACATATGGTTAGCTACTAGTGAAATCCTGGAACAACAACGGAAAAGGGAGAGAGATCTTGAAGATGATGATAACAGGGGTTATGTTGCAGCTGCCCCTACAGCACACCCACATCTAGCCCCTCCGTACCATGATGAAGACATAATACAGGACCGCAGCACACAAGAAGCAACAGGAGCACAGACAATAATAACTGGACCATATAAAGCTGCACAAGATGCATTAAAGGCAATGACAGAATACCCAGAAAAAAGGAGTGACCGCAAGCACATGATAACTCAGTCTCCAGTGAGGTCTGAATACCTTAAGCCCACATCCCAGATAAAGCCTGAATCATATGAGAAATGGACACCGCTTTACCCAGAAAAGACACAACTATTGCAATATGTGGACGATTTACTCCTTGCAGTAGAAGGCATGGAAGAATGCCAACAAGAGACTGAACACCTGTTAATTTTCTTGGCAGAAGAGGATTGTAGAGTCTCTAAAAATAAAATACAAGAAGTTTGTGAGACAGTAACATTTTTGGGACATTGCATCTCTCAAGGGATAAAACACCTCACACCAGAAAGAATAAAGGTGATAATGGAAGCAAAAGTACCTGAAACACAAAGACAAATCAGAGGACTGTTGGGAATAGTGAGTTACGTCAGAGAGTGGCTACCAGGAGCCTCATTACTCTTGCAATCCTTATACAACCTGATTAAAAAAGAAGAAACCTGTAATGATGACAATTATCAAGAGAGAAAAAAAGCACTTCACTGCACCAGCACTAGGACTACCTAATTATGACAAACAATTTTTGTTATTTTGCCATGAACACAAAGGACATGCCTTGGGAGTCCTTACGCAAGAACACGGGGAAAAAGCAGAGACCTTTAACAGACCCACTTCTACCATTATTGTATGAATCTCACGATTCAAGAATAGGGAGACTGGAGCAGGAAGACTGGGAACAGAATGGGCAATGGACAGATCTGAGTGCTAAGGATGATGAGGATGACAAGGAACATGAGCATGATTGTGTGGCATTGATGGATCTGGAAAGAGCGTATCTGACGCATTTGATCAGCCAATAAGTAACCCAAATTTTTCTTTTTTCACTGATGGCTCTAGCTATTATGTTGATGGAATCAGAAAAGCAGGATATGCAATTGTTACGATGTATGATGTCATGGAAGCAGAACCACTTCCCCCGGTTACCTCAGCACAAGCTGCAGAGTTAATGGCAGTATTGAGAGCACTGGAAATTGCGGAAGGTGAAACAGTAAACATATATATTGACTCAAGATATGGGGAACAGCCTTGGACTATGCTAACATCTGGAAAAGCAGAGATTTCAGGACAGCAACAGGCAAGACTATTCAAAATGCTGCCTTAATAGAAAGACTGACAAGAGCATTGGAACTACCAATCAAAGCAGGCATCATAAAAGTTGCTGCCCACACCAAAGAACAGATGCAAGAAGGAAAAGGCAATGCCTTTGCGGACAAGATGGCCAAAGAAGCAGCACTAAAACCCATTGTGCAATACAAGAAGAAGAAGTCACGACAGAAGACCTGGCAAAGATGCAGAAGCAAGCAGGACCATTGGAGCATGCCAGTTGGAAAAAAACATGGAGCTAAGGAATCATGTACAGGCCTCTGGACCAAAGAAAACCTTGTTTGCCTGCCACGAGCCTTATATACTCCTATGATACAAATAGCACATGGTCTGGACCATAAAGGCAAGGGACAGACAGCAGCACAAATACTTCAACATTGGATAGCGCCAGGCATTCATACAGCAGCCGACGCATTTGTGAAGCAGTGTTGGATCTGTGCAGAAAACAATCCACGACAAAGAGTAAACACACCAATCAGAAATACTCCAAGAGCCTAATACCCCTTCCAAAGACTACAGATTGACTATATTCAGTTACCCAAACGTGGCACGTATGAATACACCTTAGTTTGTACGAACATATTCAGTCGATGGCCTGAAAGTTGAGTGGTTAGCAAAGCCACAGCAAAAAACGCTGCAAAAAAGGTGATAGCAGAAATAGCCTGCAGATACGGAATTCCTGAAGTGATTGAGTCAGACAGAGGAGCTCATTTTACGGGAGAAGTCATGCAGAATATAATGTCAGATCTAAAGATCACCCAAGCATTTCACACCCCGCACTGACCCCAGGCCAGCGGAAGAGTAGAGAGGCTAAATGGTACATTGAAATTAAAAAATCCAGAAAGCCATGAGAGAAAAAGGGAAAACATAGGTAGAATGTTTGCCTATAGCCTTATTCGCTGTTAGAACCACACTATTGAAAAGAACCGAAGTTAAGCCCCTATGAAATATTGTTCGGGTCAGTACAAAAAAACAGGTTGTTATTTTCCCCAAGAGTTAAAGCATAAGCATTGGGACTTAACAGGGTATATGTTATATGTTGTATCTCACAAAACAACTTACTAATTTGCATGCACAAGTATTCTCCTCTCTTCCTGATTCAGGTTCCCTGAGTAACCTTCACCAACTGCAAATTGGAGATTGGGTGTATCTAAAAAAACATGTAAGGGGAACCCTTGAACCCAGATATACGGGACCGTATCAAGTTGTGTTAACAACCCCCACATCAGTCAAGGTTCTGGGAAGAGACACCTGGATACACGCATCTCATTGCAAAAAGACTAAAATAACAATTGAACCTCCGGCAGAGAAATGAGATGTTATATCTTTTTGTGTGTTGTAAAAATATACATACGTACCACAGGTGAAAACGAAAATGGGTCAATGCAATTGTACTCAGAGAGATATGAAATACTCAAAAGAGTGGAGATATGTTGGTTATACATGTGTCCCCCCATAGTAGAAGTGAGAAATCAGTGCATGAAAGATTGTTGCAGAAATGTATCCATGATCCCAACACTAACACACGAGACCGCCCATAGAGTTAAAAGACAAATGCTAAATAAGGGTTGTGAACACCTGCCCCCTATTCCCAAATGCATCTGCGAATATTGTAGAGCACCCCCAGGAGAAATATGCATCAGGTGGTGTAACTCTCCAAAATGGCATTCAGAGAACTTATTTTTATACATGCACGAGTCAATAAGTAGAATGACAAATCAGTCAGATTGCTGGGTATGCTCTCATTCCCCTGTTTCAGCAAATACAATGGCTTGGATGTTTCTCCCCATGGAATGGGAAGAATGGGTCACTTATGATTTTAATGACACTTACAGCCCAGAAGATGCAAACAGATATGCTTTCCAAGCCCCTCCTAGAATAAAAGTTAAGTTACTCAATCGGAATACATCCTCTTGTATTACCATTAGGCCTCCCCAATATAGTGAAAGCATGGGAGATATAGTTCCTATAAGAAGGTATTTGGGAGGAGCACAGTGTAAAGAAGCTATGATCAGGGTAGGTAAATGGTCACCACCTGGAAGATACCATAACCACAGTTCCACAAATCCGACGTACAGAGTACGCTGGAATAATAGAGCATTGACATGGGTAGGGCTCTGGGTAGAAGGAGAATTGCCCTACTGGATGAATATGACAGGAAGCAGCAAAACAATACTGTATGTAAACGCCACCATAGCAAGACAGGGAATACAGAACATTAAAAAAGATATGGATGGCAGCACCCCCTTTGTTGTTAAAAACGCAGCTTGCACAACACCAATTGGTCTTAGACTATCTGACAGCACAGTCAGGAGGATATTATCTTACATTAGAGACAGAGTTTGGAACACACTGTTGTAATTTCATTCCCAATATCACTGATGAAAATCCTGAAGACACCATATCACACTATATAGACCAGATTGAAAAAATTGAAGGAAGAATTTAGAAAAACTAATTATGACCCTGATATTGTAAATGATACATGGTGGGACAAAGCATTTGGATGGATGAATCCAGCTTATTGGTTCTCTGGTCCGAGTGGTTGGATTGCTGCAATTCTCACTTTTCTGGCAAAAATAATGAGTATTGTACCGATTTGTTATTTACTTTGTAAACTGGGAGTTTGCTGTGTAACTAGCTATAAGAAAGCGAAAAGAAATAGGATATTACAAAGATGGGCGCAAGCAAGAAGGAGGACAATGGATAACATTTACGTAAGATGGGGACTAACTAGAGATGGGAGGAGGAGATCCGAGGAACATGTTTATGAAGCATGTGGAGGGACCCCACTTGATAATAGAGTCATAGAAGGTCGTGATTAGGTTACAGCGGCGGGGTGTCGAATGGCCATTAGCCTTTGCTCTGGCAGTAGGACAAGCCTATGCGTCGTTGCGAAACATATTCATCAACAAACCGCTTTAACCTCTTCTCTTACTACCTGTTAGGCAGGAAAGTTTAGCCCTAATTAATATGATCAAGAATAGGGACTGTGGGGTCTAGGTTCATATAAATGATGGAAAAGTTATCTTATTATTTAGGGCCCTTAAGCTATAATGGATCAACAAGCTATAATCATAAATTAAGCTAATCAGACAATGAGTTTTAAAGTATTAATGTATGCTTTTAACATATGCAATGTTTTCTGTCAAGATCAGCTAAAAAGAGTTTGTGTTCTTTAAGATAAAGCTCAGATAATGCGTATCAATTTCCTTTGACTAAAGCAGACAACCGCAAGCATCTATACTTCCGTAAATGTCTGGAAATGCGCTATCCACAGAACATTCCAGATCAAAAAAAAACAAGAAGAATCAAAGGATATTGAGAAATATCAGAAATCAACATGTTGACGAGAATCATATTTTATGCCTATTTTGCAATACTGCAGAAATTCCATTTCCTCTTGTTATTGGTTTCGATGTATCTGTTATACTTGCAATATATGTTTATATCAAAATAGTACATTGATAATTAATTGGTTGATTTACACTGACGTGATTATGACGCGATAATGATTATAACAATAAGCCATTTTAAAAAATAAAGCAGTTCAATTTGGACACCAGACAGGTCGTGTGGTTTCTTTTCTTTGAGCTCTGATCGATCATATACATCATACTGCTGGTACAGCATTATACATATTAACTTTGGCTTGTCAAATTGCAGGTTAATACCTCTGTGTAGCAATACAGGAGCATTAGCCCTAACACATCCATTTTCTGGGAGGGAGGCTGCCTCCTCTTATGAAGAAAGTGTTTACCTATATTGGACATTATTATCATCTACTCATATATTTTGTGTTTGAGCGCCACGTTTAATTTATCTGCTGTTAATTTATCTATCTTGGTACAACTATTAAACAGGCCGCACCACTTATATAGTGAGATAGTATCCCACATAATATATAAGATGTGGAGAAATTCAGACAGAATTAACCAAAGGACAGACCGTTGTCAGAAGGTTTTTAGTGATAACAAGTTTATCTCAGATCCTGATACTGATCTAGACAACCTTTTCTGGGACGTGGAGAAACTCCTCACCAAAGAAACGAGATTATGGTGGGATATTAAAGGGTTAGAACAATATGTCCAAACTGATCGAATTCCTAGAGGTTTACGTATAAATAAGAACCCTACATTCGGGCTAGATAACCCAGAGTTCATGAAAGAATGGGATCATATCCTACATGATTGTTCCATAAAATTGATTAAAATTATTGTACAGGAAAAAAGGAAAATATTCCATAAAATATAAGAGAGTCTTGCTGACAAGGATAAACTATTAGAACCTTTCAAACTTCAAGAAGATTACGCTATTAATGAACAAGTGCTCAATAAGTAATTAGATAGAATAGAATCAGATATTATTAAGGTCAAGGAGAGGAAGTTTTACAGAGACAAACATGATTATGAAAGTAACAACATTAAACAATGGAGTAAACAAAACTTGCGCTATACATCCAAGCAATACTCTGATCCAGATCACACAAATAAATGGCATACTGCACATCGGAAAAAGACATATACCACATCACGACGTAGTTCGCCCACTAGATTACCTCACCCTGAGAATTTATCCATTAGAAACAGATTTAAAGTTTTAGAACACACTGATGCGAGTGATAGCGATGATTTTTTTGTCCCCAGTACATATACCCTATGAAAGAGGGTCTCACCGAAAACCCATAAGGGAAAATATTCGGCTTGCCTCACCAATGAAACGCAGGTATACAGAAGGAGAGGTAAGAGAGGGGACAATAAAGAAACAAAGAAGAAACCCCATTTAATTCATAATTGTCAGGCGCCGTCCGCACGGCCGCCTGACTGCCTGACCGCGCGTCTGGTTGCTAGGCAACCAGACGCATCACTTCCGGATCTCCCCTGCCATCTACCCCTCGCTGTATGACGCGCCCCGTTGCTAGGCAACGGGACGCTATGTAGGACTCCCGGCGGCAGGTATGACAGCGCTGCAGCGCTGATGCTGATTGGGTCACCACATTATTTAAACTTCTTCCTGCCCTCTAATCAGTGCCAGAGTATCAGGTCTTCCTGTCTCCAGCGTTTGTGTGTACCAGTTGCTGTATTTGTTCCTGACATTCCTCGTGCTGCTTGTGACCCTTTTGACCCGGACCGTTTGACCACCCCTATTTGGATTCTGCCTTTGTACTGCGCTCCCTGAAAGTTACCGACTCGGCTTGCCTCACCATTCTTCTGGATTTCCCTTTGTACCTCCTCTACCTGAACGTTGCCGAACCGGCCTGTCTGACACCCCCTTGTATCTCGCTGTGGACTCTAGGAAGGACCGCGACCTGCGTGTCCCTGCATCGGAGTCCATACTTCCTTGCGGGGGTTCCTGGTGAATACCAGGGGCACGTTAGACTCCGCGCCTTCCTCTGAGTTGCGCCAACAACAGCAGGTACCCATTACCAGTCATACACCCACTATCAGTCGTGACAATAATGACCTTCTAAAAGCTAAAGGTATCTTCAAACTGTCCACACATACCATGGATAAATCAGAATTTAATCTACTCAGTAAAGGACTTACCTTTGCCCTGGTTCAGAAACCAAATAAATTTCAAACCTTTATTGATATAAGTAAGTACACTAGGAAGTTGACCCTGAAACGACACTTTGCTAGAAAAGAAACCTGTATCATATCCAATTATGAGAACGCTTCCAAATCAGGTCTTAAGGCCGCATCTAAATTCTATCAACTTGAATCTAGAAGTAGTCATATAGATCTATTTCATGAGCTGATGGTTAAAGACCTGTGTCAAAAAAAACTACAGTGACAAGATCAGTCATAATTTGTCCAAACCAGAAACCACTGCTATGAAAAGACTACAAGACAATAAATCCATAGTCATTAAACGAGCAGATAAAGGGGGGGGGGGGGGAATAGTTATCCTCAATAGAACACACTATATAGAACAATCTCTTAGACTTCTTAATGACACTAATTCATACATGGTTCTCTCTAAGGATCCAACCACAGATTTCATCTCAGCCCTTAGAACCATTCTTACTAAAGGGCTACATAATAATACCATCACCAAACAGGAATATATAATTGGTTTCTAATCCGGTCATTCCCATCTTCTATCACCTCCCCAAAATACATAAAAATCTAGAGAAACCACCGTGCAGAACGATCGTGGCGGGTATAGACTCCCTTACCGCACATACTTCTGAATACGTGGACATATTCCTTAAGAAATACGTTCTTCAACTAGAATCATATCTCAAGGACACCACAAGTGTTTTGAATATCTTTAAGGATTTTGAATGGTGTCCTAGATATATTTGGCTAACTATAGATGTTCAGTCATTGTATAGAGCCATAGAACACAGAACTGGCATTCAAGCATGCAAGAAATTTCTAGATCAAGATCATACACTCACCCCGGAACACAGAAATTTCATCTGTGACCTTATCTTATTCACTCTAACTCATAATTACTTCAAATTTTTAAACACCTACTACCTTCAAACCTGTGGGACAGCGATGGACACGATTTTTGCACCAAGTTTTGCAAATCTAGTGATGGGATGCTGGGAGGAAGAATTTGTCCTGAACCCGAACCCCTTTTCTAAACATATTAAGATATATAAAAGATATATCGATGATATTTTAATACTATGGGAAGGTGATGAGTTATCTATTCAAAACTTTTTATCTTATATTAGCTCTAACGATTATAATCTTAAATTTACTGCCAATTATAACACTAAAACCATTGAGTTCTTAGATCTAGTGTTATCAGGTTTAGACACTAAAGTTGAAACCAAGAATTATATTAAAACTGTTGATACCAACAGCTATCTTCATTACAATAGTGGTCATGTCAAAAGATGGAAAAATAATATCCCTTATTCGCAATTCTACAGGATCAAAAGAAACTGCAGTAATGAATCACAATGTCAAGAGCAATTATCCATTTATGCCAAAAGATTTAGAAATCGGGGATATCCCGACTCACTCATCCATGACGCAAATATTAAAATTCAGCAGGTAGAAAGAGATAGCTTACTACAATATAAGACTAAGGGCTAGATTTACTAACAGGCGTGATGCATGGCGCCTTGAAGCCGCCATGCATCGCGGCGGTTTTCTGGCGGGTTTGCATTGCAAACAGCCGGATTTACTAATGGGCGCATTTCAGCTTCAATTTGAAGCCGCCGGCGATGTCACGGCGGCTTTGAATAGAACATGGCGCTTTTGCTTTAAATGACGGCGCTTTCGTGTAAAGGCGTTTTTTTTGAAAATTACACCTGTCTCCTGGCCTGTTACTATTGGCTATTTTCAAACTCAGGAGATTTGACATCACAAGCCCTATATAAACCACTGGCCTGACACTTTTTTCTCTGATAGGGTTTTGAGTAGAGATGGGCGGGTCCGGTTCTCCGAGAACCGAACCCACCCGAACTTTGGGTATCCGAGTACCGAGCTGAGCAGCTCGGTACTCTCCCGCCAATTCCGAATCCAAATCGAGGCCGAACGTCATTGTGACGTCGTCGGATCTCGGGACTCGGTTCTCGCGATACTTCAACTTTATAAATACACGCCTCCACAGCAATCCATCGCCATTTGACAGAGGGAGAGAGCAGGGTGTAGTCATAGGCTAATTAGAGCAGGGACAGAGAAAGAATACAATATTGTTCTTGCAATTGCTCTAACCAAAATCGCTAGTGCAGAGAGGAGGATAGAGGTTTATTATTTTTTCTTCATATTTGGCACTCCCCAGCGCTTTTGGGTTGTCCCCCATAATTGTGCATTAATATTTCTGGCTGTCAAAAGTCATATCTGTCAGCAGTATCTACTCAATAAATGTTAGCACTCCTCAGTGTTTTTGGGGTGTCCTCTCTAATTGTGCATTAATATTTCTGGCTGTCAAAAGTCATATCTGTCAGCAGTATCTACTCAATAATTTTAAGCACTCCTCAGTGTTTTTGGGGTGTCCTCTCTAATTGTGCATTAATATTTCTGGCTGTCAAAAGTCATATCTGTCAGCAGTATCTACTCAATAATTTTAAGCACTCCTCAGTGTTTTTGGGGTGTCCTCTCTAATTGTGCATTAATATTTCTGGCTGTCAAAAGTCATATCTGTCAGCAGTATCTACTCAATAAATTTTAGCACTCCTCAGTGTTTTTGGGGTGTCCTCCCTAATTGTGCATTAATATTTCTGGCTGTCAAAAGTCATATCTGTCAGCAGTATCTACTCAATAAATGTTAGCACTCCTCAGTGTTTTTGGGGTGTCCTCTCTAATTGTGCATTAATATTTCTGGCTGTCAAAAGTCATATCTGTCAGCAGTATCTACTCAATAAATTTTAGCACTCCTCAGTGTTTTTGGGGTGTCCTCCCTAATTGTGCATTAATATTTCTGGCTGTCAAAAGTCATATCTGTCAGCAGTATCTACTCAATAAATGTTAGCACTCCTCAGTGTTTTTGGGGTGTCCTCTCTAATTGTGCATTAATATTTCTGGCTGTCAAAAGTCATATCTGTCAGCAGTATCTACTCAATAATTTTAAGCACTCCTCAGTGTTTTTGGGGTGTCCTCTCTAATTGTGCATTAATATTTCTGGCTGTCAAAAGTCATATCTGTCAGCAGTATCTACTCAATAAATTTTAGCACTCCTCAGTGTTTTTGGGGTGTCCTCCCTAATTGTGCATTAATATTTCTGGCTGTCAAAAGTCATATCTGTCAGCAGTATCTACTCAATAAATGTTAGCACTCCTCAGTGTTTTTGGGGTGTCCTCTCTAATTGTGCATTAATATTTCTGGCTGTCAAAAGTCATATCTGTCAGCAGTATCTACTCAATAATTTTAAGCACTCCTCAGTGTTTTTGGGGTGTCCTCTCTAATTGTGCATTAATATTTCTGGCTGTCAAAAGTCATATCTGTCAGCAGTATCTACGCAATGGATTCAAAGCAGTCCACATATGATCTAAATGAGCAACCAGGTTCTGTCACCAGTCCTGATGTTAGTGTTCCCAGTACGTCATCTGGCCAAGGCGATGTCAAACAACAGAGTGTTTTCAAATTAGTGCAAAAAACAAAAACCAAAAAAAAATTTACTGTATTGAAGCGAAAAAGAAGTGTAACTGAGCAAAAGTTAAGTGACGATAAAAAAAAAATTGCAAGCATGCCATTCTACACACGCAGTGGCAAAGAGAGAATGAGGCCTTCACCTTTGGCTATTAGTGGCAGATCCCAAAAAGTTACCCAGCCTACAATTGGTGCACAACTACTGTTACGCGTCAAAGCCGAGCTGCAAGATAACAGTGAGGCATTACAGGAGAATATTTGCTCTGATTCACAAATGACAACAATCCCTGTGGAGAGTCCATCCAACAGTGGGATGTCTAATCGTGAGCATTCTGCTGATGTGTGCCTTAATAGCCCGAGTGTAGCCGGTGATACCCAAATTGAGGATGCCACTTTGGAATTAGAAGAGGATGAGGGGGAGATTTGTGTAGGCGACGAGGGCGCTAATGATGATGTTGATGATTATGATGCAGCCAGATACCAAATTGCCTTTCTCAATTTCTATTTATATTCTAGATTATATAACGGCTGAATAGTTTTCTATTTTACTCCTAGTGGAGAGAGGATCTGATGCAGACAGATACCAAACTGCCTTTGTCCATTTCAATTTATATTGTACAGTATATAACGGCTGAATTTATTAGTATTTTATACAAGTGGAGGGTGGCCTAGAGAGACAAAAACCAAACTGGCTTTCTCCATGTCAATTAATATTGTACAGTCTATAACGGCTGGATTTTTTGGTATTTTATACAAGTGGAGGGGGGCCTAGAGAGACAGAAACCAAACTGGCTTTCTCCATGTCAATTAATATTGTACAGTCTATAATGGCTGAATTTTTTGTTTTTTTAAAAAAGTGGAGGGGGGCCTATAGAGACAGAAAGCAAACTGTCTTTTTCCATTTCTTTACATATTTAACTATAAGTGTAGGGTGTAATATACATTCAAAGACGATGGCTGCATTGCCAATATGCATAGATGGAGAGGAAGACAATCTGTTTTGTGTGTAGAATAAATGAAGGCCTACCAACGAAGAATTAAACAGTTTTTTTGGATGATTTATTACCTCAACAATTAGATTACTTATCTCTAAAACAGTTGGAGCACTAAATTGGGTTATTTTAGGCACAAAAACATGGATTTTCCAACAAAATAGCAAAACAAAACCAAACAAAACCAAAACCAAAACCAAAACACGCAATGGCGGTTTTGCAAAACCAAAACCAAAACCAAAACACAACGGTAATCCAGATCCAAAACCGAATCCAAAACCAAAACACGGGGGTCAGTGACCATCTCTAGTTTTGAGGAGTTTTGAGAGAGGAGTTAGTTGGTTTGTGCTTTGTGAGAGTTGGTGAGAGTTGGAGTTTGGTGGATTGGTGGAGCGATATCTGATTGAAGTGTGAGTAGTCCTGTGGTATTTTTCTGTTTTGTACATTTATTTTCTCTTTTATTTTCTGTCTTGTATTTTTTGTATTTGACTTGTCCTTTGTCTGTGTTACTTGTGTGTGCCTGTGTGGAGAGTATGTCTGTATTTAGTGTAGTTTGTCCTTTGTGTTTGTAAGTCTTTCTGTGTTTTCTGTGTTTGGCATTTATTTGTCATTATGTCCAGAGATAGGAGGGGAGAACAGGCTGAGGAGAGGGAGATGGAGGTTGAGGGGTCAGAGGAGGGAGAGGGAGAGGTTGAGGAGACAGGACAGGGCAGGAAGACCAAGACAGGGAGGAATGTGCACTTCTCAAATGATGAGAATAGTGTGTTGGTGCACAATATCATTCCCTGCTACGAGGTCATCCTAGGCAACCTGGCAGCCCGGACTCCTCTAAGGCGGCGTCACCAATTGTGGGGGCGTGTCTGTGATGCCGTGAACGCGGTGGGCCCACTGAAGCAGACAGTGGCACACTGCCGCAAGCGCTTCTCTGATATTAAGAGGAGGCTTAAAGAGAAGGTGGCCCAGGAAAGGAGGTCTACAAGGCGCACGGGTGGTGGCCCCCCACTTCGTATGGAGTACACCACATATGAGGAGGAGCTGCGCCAGATAATGCCGGCTGAAATTGTAGAGGGCATAAATGTGCAGGACACAGATTCGCCCTCTTTTGGCCAAGTAGTTGGTGAGTGATTTGGTTTTTTTACCCTAACAGTTTTTAAACTGCTTTTCTCTTTTATTAAATGCCTTTCTCTTTTTTAAACTGCTTTTCTCTTTTTTTAAATGCTTTTCTCTTTTTTAAACTGCTTTTCTCTTTTTTTAAATGCTTTTTTCTTTTTTTAAATGCTTTTCTCTTTTTTAAACTGCTTTTCTCTTTTATTAAATGTTTTTCTCTTTTTTAAACTGCTTTTCTCTTTTTTTAAATGCTTTTCTCTTTGGAAAAGTTTTTCTTTATTTGTTTTGCATTTTTTTTTGTTTTTCAAAGTGTATTTTTAACGCTATTAGTTTGTAAAGAATGTTTTTTCCTCATAAAAAACAATTTTTTTATTCGCAAACACATTTTTGAAATAAACAGTATATTTGTAAATTGCTTTTTGCTGCAAATACATTGTATGCTTTTTCTAATACATCCAGATTCGCCAGGACCGCAGGTAACTCCCAGTCCGAGGTCTACACCTCCACCTTCAGCGAGAGATTCAGGCTCTGAAGAGCAAGCAGGTGCGTGGTCTCTGTTTGGGGAAGAAATAATGGAGTTAGATGTTTTTCTGTGCAAATGTTGCTGTCCATGTTATATTTAGTGATTTTTATATGCTTTCCAACGAGAACATAGGGCTAGATTTACTAAACTGAGGATTTGGAAACCTTGAGATGTTGCCTATAGCAACCTATCAGATTCCATTTTTATTTTTTTTCGCCATTCTGCAAAATGTCAGCTAAAATCTGATTGTTTGCTATAGTCAACATCTCCACCTTTTCAAACATGCAGTTTAGTCTATGTTCCCCATCATGTACTACACAGAGGGAGAAGTAAAATAGTATTTGCTTACCCCAAAGCACGGCCTTGCAGCATTTTGCTACAAGCACCCTCAATGTTTGCATTTTAAATTATTTACATTTAGATCCCTTCACTGTAACGCATAGGCAAAATGAGATTTTACTCCTAAAACATATGTGGAGCATCCTTCAGCAGGTCGCAAGAGGACAACTAATCTGGAAGGTAGACATTGTTAACCATTATTTAGTTGTTAAAGGTTTTTGTTTTTGGTACAGTGTCCAGAATTCAATTGACAAACATGTTAGTTCCTATATACTTACCTTGGTTATTTCACCACAGGAACCTCATCATCTCTGCAAGGCCAGCGCCAGTCTGCGCAGATGTCACCTTCTGACGACACACAGGAAGATACAGTCATCACTTTAGAGATGGTAGATGTCCCCGTGTCTATGCGCCAGGAACAAGCAACTGCCCCTGCGGAACAGTCATCCGAGCAACAAGCTGCAGCTCCTCGGATGGATACAGGGCGAGAAATGGCCCAATCCATTGCAAATTTCCAGGCATAACAGTGTCATTTTATGGACAGCCAAACGAGAAACATGTCACAAATTGCGGCCCATTTGAGGCGGATACACCGCTCAAATAGTCAACTCCCTGCTGGAATCAACCATCTGGCAACTGCTTTGGAACAAACTAATGTGCAGCTGGCACAAATGACTGGGGCTGTGGAGGCCTTACATTCCACAGTACGTGAGGGGAATGCCAATGTCACCCGGCTGGCAGGGCAACTACATTCTGAAATTGTAGCCCGTTTACCGGCACCTATGTCTTCAGCCAGCAGCAGTGCCGCTAGTACGCCTACCACATCTCTACAGAGTACTCCTCCAAGGAGAGGTGCTCGCACCAGGGGTGGGCGAGGGAGGGGAGAGAGTGGCACCAAGCATAGCGATATGCCTGCAAAAAGGCGTCGCTGGTACAATGTTTCTTATTGCTTAATGTTTTCTAAAGTTTCTATAACCATTATACGTTATTATTTATTGTGTTCTGCAATAAATGCAGTTAAATTTCTATTGTGTCAGTCTTTCTTTTCTGCACATTAAACAAGAGTATACTGATTTTTTAAAAACTATGCACTAATTTCACTTAAACATTGACCTCTGGCTGTCACATTCCAGGGATGTTCATATTTACCACATGAGGAGTACACACTATCTTCTTTTTAAAGGTTCAAATTTACAAAACATTTTAACTACAAAACAAACATTACACTCACATAAAACACGTAATGAGACGGTCTCTAATCTCCCTTCCGCCCTCTGTGCTCTGCACATCACCAGATGTGACACGTACCCCTTCTTCTTCACTGTCTACTGCAATAATCGGTGGGGTAAGTTGATGTAAAGCCAGGTTATGCAGCAGACAGCAAGCCAGGACAATCTCAGATACCTTTTCAGGTGCATACATAAACACCCCACCAGATTTATCAAGGCACCTGAACCTGGTTTTCAAGAGTCCAAACGTACGTTCTATGACCCCTCTAGTGGTTATGTGTGCCTCATTGTATTGGTGCTGTGCAGGAGTCTGAGGATGCAGCAGAGGAGTCATGAGCCAGGAGCGACACCCATATCCTGAATCTCCTGCAATAAAAGTAAAATGTTAGCTACCATTTAATTTGAGTATGTTGTACAGCAGTTAGCATATGTGAGTCCATTTGAGCAAGGATAAGGGATATATAAAACATGCAAAGTACATACCCAAAAGCCATCCCTCTGGCATTTCACCACTTTCAAATTTGGCATAAAGGGTAGACTGTCTCAGGATAAAGGCATCATGACATGACCCAGGATAGCCTGCAACAACACTCAATATACGTTGGTTAGCATCGCACACAACCTGTACATTCAGGGAGTGGTAATGATGGCGATTAACAAAAACCTCTGCCCTGTGGTGAAGTGGTCTCAGGGCAATATGAGTGCAATCTATTGCACCCATTACATTAGGGATACCTGCGACCCTATAGAAAGCTCCCTTGAGCTCATGCCACTGTGACTCCTGGCTGGGGAAGCTGATATAGCTAGGGCACACTCTTTTAAGGGCACCTAAGACCTGTCCAAAATGCCTTGAAAATGTCGGCTGCGTTATGCCAATCACTCTGGAGGACACAGATTGAAAGGAACCTGTTGCCAAAAAGTGAACTGCACACAGTAGTTTGTGTAGTCCTGACACTGCATTAGAGCGGCTGGTTGTAGGCTCCAAATCATCCTTCACTTGCTCATACAGTGCCATGAGGTTAGTACGATTAAGGCGAAACATTTGTACTACCTCCACATCAGCCAAAGACTCCAGATTCAAACGCACTGGAAATGCACGTGGAGTGCGGGGTCTTTGCAGGCTCCGCGGAACAGATGCCAACTGCTGTTCATCCTCCTCCTCCTGGCGCCTTTCTTCCTCCATCAGGTAAAAAGCTGCAAACATACACTGGCAAGAATGCACCACATTACCTGCAAAAGCCATTCTCCAACAAACCCACACCTGCCAAATAATGAGGGGCCCTTTTTGTAAGCATCATGATTAACTGCTGGGCAATAGACGGTGATTGTCTGTGATTGCTTCAGGCAGATAAACCATTTTTCACATGTGGATTGCATTAGCATTAAAATAAGGGTTAACTATGTAATGCAACAATGCCCATCCTAATTTCTTTGAGGCAACAGTATTCTATTGGATTTTTGGAAAGTAAAAAACAACTAGAAAAGGAAAGGTGAAATGAGATTTTACTATGCAATCATACTGGGTGAAAAAATAATGGAAAAAAAAAATAACAGTAGCCTGAAATTTCATGACACTTTGCTCATTTTCTATACACAGTCCTAATGGGTCATTGTACATGAAATAGGCCTTTCTCTTATGGTCTGATTGGCAAAATACCTGAAACATCACACTGTTTGAACCATCACGCCGCTCACAAGCAGCGCTTTCATTTTGGTCTTTTGAATGGCGGTTTTCCGGCGGCTTTATAAACCCCCTAATAGTAAATCCGGCTGTTTGTATGTTGAACATTGTTGAAACCGTCATGGCGCGTTATACAGAGGCGGGTTTGAAAACATCTTTTCTGGTCGTTTGGACGGCGGGTTTAGCCTTAGTAAATCCGGCGATGGCTAAACCACCGCCAAACCCGCCGAAAGTCAGCGGGTTTACAAACACGCTTGATAGTAAATCTAGCCCTAAGCCTGATAAGATTGATAAAATCCCTTTTATCACCTATTACAATTGCGGAGAAAAAAGATTTAGAACTTCTATCACCAAACACTGGGGTATCCTTAGAATGGACCCGGTACTGAGAGATATTTTACCTGAAAGACCCGAAATCATTTTTAGAAAAAACAGGAACCTTAAAGATATTTTAGCTCCCAGTATGCTGAAGGACAATAAAAAAACTATTAGAACGATACTTCCTGCCCCTAGTGGGTTCAACAAATGTAATCATTGTAATGTTTGCCAATTTGCACATAAAGATCGCAAGGTGTTCTATGACCATGACAATAGCAATAAATTCAACATCAAACACTTTATCAATTGTACTACAACTTCCGTAATCTATCTATTAGAATGTACGTGTGGACTGAAATACGTGGGTAAAACTAAACGCCCACTCAAACTAAGAATGCAAGAACATATACGCAATATAAAAAACAAAATTGAAAGTCATTCAGTTTCCAGACACTTTCTCACCAAACATAATTCGGACCCACGGTTTATTTCTTTTAAAGCCATTGAACATGTCCAATTAGGACCCAGAGGGGGTGACATTCAGGGTAAACTATCCCAGAGAGAAATGTTCTGGATTTTTCAGCTAAATACGCTGAGCCCGTATGGGCTCAACGAAGGTTATGAGATCGCACCTTTTCTCTAAAATCCCTTTATCCTGGGTCCATTACTTTCTTTCTCAGGTCATTTAGAGACCTCACGCTTATTATATCTGTTATGGGTGTTAGTTTTGTAAATATCTGTGTACTAACCACTGTTATCACACTGATATACTAGTAATATTCACTATCATATGTCTAATCATTGATACACAATTGTTCACTCCATTGTAACTTTATCTTTATTGCTTTTCTCTATCATTTTATATTTTTATTCCTATGTCATATGTATTTTCTATGAAAGCTATCTACCTATATATGTATATATTTATATCTATACTACTTGTCTACATAGATAAACATCTTATGCAATATGCACTTGCTAATCCTTTTTTATATATTTTTTTTATGGTTTGCCCCTATATTGGCTAGCCTATTGTTTATGCTTTTATTATACATTTTTTATTGTGATATATATATATTGCATGGTATAATATTGACCATTTTGCTCTTAATCTATTACTATTTTATCATATATATTACAGACTTCTTAGATTGGCTCCTAAGTGGGTATTTTAGCATCCAGGACATATCCCTATGTGTGCACATGTGGGCTACATACTAGAAGGACTCATTATCTTTAAGTCCCTTGCCCTTGCCAAAGATGGCCACCGCTATCTACTGTAGTATAACTACTTGCCCTTTATATACTTTGGTAATACACAAGCCCTCACTACAGGCATTCTTATAATCATCCCTCTCCACTCTCCCTGGTCTAATACCTGACTTTTTCAGGTTTCCACACTATCCCCTTGCACATACAGTGCAAGCGCCGATTCAGAGGTCCCCTCTGCGCATGCGCAAAAAACGCGCTGTACTGCGCATGCGCAAAATGGCGCCCGCCATTGCTATATAAGACAGCACTAAGTGCTGTTCTAAAATACTCCTCTTGATGAAGTCTTTACATGACGAAACGCATTGAGGTTGTTTCCTATCATCTATTCCTGGTATATTGAAGGCTCTGCTGCCCACCTGGCCCATGAGAACTTTTGTATGGAGTGTCCAGCTATCTACACTGTATAGCAGTATTCCTTATACTACAGGATTACAGATAAGCTTTTAAAATATATTTATATTGTGAATGTGCATTTTTTTATGATACATGCTGATTAAATTATTTATAAGTACTACACTATATGGTTTTTTCCTTTTTAAACTATCGGCTGAGTGGAGTTTTGGAAGCTATAAATTTGCTGTGGTCGATGATCCAGATATAATATATCTTCACAAGCAGTTTATACATCTGTTCCTGACTCACTTGGCTGTTTGGAGACTACGTTCAGATAATTCTGACACAGATAAGCTGTTTATTTATATCTATTTGGTACGCTGCCACCTACTACTATATACTGTATATCACGGGTGCCTGTGACACTACATCTTTTGCTTCTCTCTGTCTGCATTTCGGTATATTGTTGGAGTTCCGCACTAGGTAAAAAACCAACCTCACCATTGAACCAAACTGAATTGTAAAGGTAGTGAGGGGGTGCTCTGGTCAATGTTAATAGTTATATATTTGCAAAGAAGGAGAGAATGACCTGATGAGCACTCCAGGTATAGGACAATTTAAAAATAAAGTTTATTGGTATTCATTAAAATTGTATGGGAATACACAAACTAGAAAGGCGAATATTTAAAATAAAGTGATGAATAAAGAGAAGAATTTAAAATAGCACACCCGGAAGCGGGGTAAACCTAGCAATTATGATGCCATGCAGATCTAAACAGACTAGTGAAAATACCCAACAGTAAGATAGTACATGCAGGTGTTAATATCCTGAGATATGGATAAGAAGCTGCCTGAGAAAATCAAGGGTGACCAACAGATACTCCCCAAAAGAAAATATAATTGTAATAAATGTGTTCATAAACTTGAAGTATCCTTTATAAATGCCTTGAATTAGTGGATACAAAGTATCAATATAATTCTTATGGGGTAATTGGTAATGCTACCACATATACATGAACATGAACTATAGGTGGCAGCAGTGTCTTTTTTACTGTGCCTATTATTGTGCCATATACACAGAATATAGAGGTTCTTATCTCACTGCCTGCTTGTAGGACAGATCACTGTTGTTAATGAGATTTGACTAATCAGTGCTTATGTCCGACATTGTATTCCTCTCGTAGTCTGATAAGATCTCTAGTATGCTCAAACGGAGTTTCTCCTCAAAGTACCCACTATCTACAGTAAGTAGAAGTCAAGGTAATCTTGTAATATACGTTCTTATCTAATTATTTGCTTATATAGCAGGTCACTACTGTTAGCAGGGCCATCTTAACAACATTATAGGCCCCCGGGCAAAGCAGTGCACCGGGCCCCTAGATATAGATATAGATATAGCTATATAGATGTATACAGATACAGATATAGATATATAGAGATAGAGATAGATAGATGTACTTGCTCAGTGACCCTTGAAGGTTTTCTTTGCAGGTTTTTTTCTTTTGCAGGATTATTTATTCTCATTAAGAGCCATGCCTATGGGACCCCCATGCCTGTGGGGCCCCCGGGCACCTGCCCATCGTGGCCATCATGCCCAATGGAAAAGATGGCCCTGACTGTTAGAGAGATTTAGTTAATTAAAGCTTGTATGTGAAATCGTATTTTACTGATAGTCTGACAAATTGTATCATATGCTGTGACGGGATCTCTCCTCACTGAATCTGCTGTCTATGCAGCGTGATCTCTCCTTACTGAGTCTGCTGTTTATGCAGCGTGATCTCTCCTCACTGAATCTGCTGTCTATGCAGCGTGATCTCTCCTTACTGAGTCTGCTGTTTATGCAGCGTGATCTCTCCTCACTGAATCTGCTGTCTATGCAGCGTGATCTCTCCTCACTGAATCTGCTGTCTATGCAGCGTGATCTCTCCTCACTGAATCTGCTGTCTATGCAGCGTGATCTCTCCTCACTGAATCTGCTGTCTATGCAGCGTGATCTCTCCTCAGAGTCTGCTGTCTATGCAGCGTGATCTCTCCTCACTGAGTCTGCTGTCTATGCAGCGTGATCTCTCCTCACTGAATCTGCTGTCTATGCAGCGTGATCTCTCCTCACTAAATCTGCTGTCTATGCAGCGTGATCTCTCCTCACTGAGTCTGCTGTCTATGCAGCGTGATCTCTCCTCACTGAGTCTGCTGTCTATGCAGCGTGATCTCTCCTCACTGAGTCTGCTGTCTATGCAGCGTGATCTCTCCTCACTGAGTCTGCTGTCTATGCAGCGTGATCTCTCCTCACTGAGTCTGCTGTCTATGCAGCGTGATCTCTCCTCACTGAGTCTGGTGTCTGTGCAGCGTGATCTCTCCTCACGGAGTCTGCTCTCTGTGCAGCGTGATCTCTCCTCACTGAGGGGCACATTTATCATTTATCGGGCAAAACGAGAAATACTTATCAATCCTTATTGCATGGATAAGGATTGATGTATTTCTCAAATTTATGAAAAATGGATCACAGAAACAGCAGTTCCGAAAAGCTGTTTCTGTGATAAAAAAAAAAAAACATACTCACCACTGCCTCTTCGGTCGTGCTGTCTCCGGGTCTTTTCCTCTTCAGTGTACTTTCAGTTCTTCATGCAACTGCGCATGTGCCGTCCGGAAAGCTTGAGGCTGTGACAGGGAGAGATCACAAGATCACTCCCTGCCCATGCGCTGTCCAGCTCTACTCTCCGGAGCAGAGCTGGACATAACGGAGAACAACAGTTTTAGCAGCATTTCGGATGATGTACGTACATTAACACAACAAGTTCCCGAAAAAAACATTTTTTCGGGACTTGTTAGATTGCGGCCAGGAGCAGTCACCATTCTGTTGAATGGTGACTGCTCGCAAAAATGATCAGGAGTGCAAAGCAGCAGATATCCATGATATCTGCTGCGATGTACCTTTAATAAATTTGCGGAGGGCACATTGTGGACTAATTTACACGGTAAGTGCACGATAGTGCGCTACCGTGCTTTCTTAAATATACCCCTGAGTCTGCTGTCTGTGCAGCATGATCTCTCCTCTCTGAATCTGCTGTCTATGTAGCGTGATCTCTCCTCACTGAGTCTGCTGTCTATGCAGCGTGATCTACATGTAGATTCCCCGCAGCCAGGATCATAACCCCATTCAATTTACCGGAGAGTGATCCTGACTGCCGGCACATATCGAGTGTCACATCCTTCTCCTTTGAGGACACGGTCCATCACTGTGTAGCGTCACTTTGGACATACAACTATTCCGGAGAGTGGATATCGGTACACTGAACTGCTGTCGGAGGGCCAGTTTCGGGATGTGCGGTATTTATGAGTGACTTACACCGGAAGGGACACATTGTACTTTATAATCCCTTTTTTTGAGAGGAGTACACGTGCAGATTTCTCCAGTATCCCGGTCTATTAATTTGGTTTAGTTTGAAAAACAATGTATTAATCACACATCTCTCCTAACGGCATGTAAGCGATCAGTGCAGAACCTCAGACCACTTTTAAATTTCCCGCCCCCCCAGCCAGTGCAGTGAATAAATTAACTGACATCACGGAGTGGCGGGAAGTTTAAAATGGCTCTGTAACAACCGCGTCTGGCACCTCAGGGAGCCATTAAACTTTACAATGACAGCGATACCAGGTCTAAAAATTTTAGTGTGTGTCCCCCGCAGACCCAAAACCCCAGTCATCTTTCTTCCATCAGGCAATTATAGCTAATTTCTCTGGCTAACAGAAGTAAATTTCTTAGCGAGAGGGGTCAGCCATATTTGTGCTCTCAAATGAAGCCATTTTCAGTACACCCAGCACAAGACTCTATCAGACATGCGCAATGTTATGAAGTTGTGTGAAATCCCCTATCTTTACAATAGGGCATGTTTTACCAAATTGTAAAAAAACTGTAACTTTCTCAAGCTTGTGAACCCTCAAAGGCACTTCTCAGCCCTAATAGCTTTCTAACAAAACTTACCGCGTGTCTTTAAACGCCCTGTACACTGAGTTACGCTCCCCCAAAAAACCCAGAAAAACAGCAACTTTTGCGAGACAGGAAGTAGAAAAAAACCAGACAGATTTTGAACTTTAGATTGTTCACATGCGGCACCTGTCGACAGTTCTCCATTCGCATGCCAAAGACCCTCAAACACCATGCCCCCCCTCTCACAAATTCCCTATGGGAAAATGAATTTTTTTAGATGTAACCTTAATATAAGGGCACGACCGTGCCCTTATAATAAATATATATATATATATATATATAATAATATGTATATATATGTATGTATATGTATATATATCTATATATATTAGAGATGAGCGCACTCGGATTTATGAAATCCGAGCCCACCCGAACGTTGCCGATCCGAGTCGGATCCGAGACAGATCCGGGTATTGGCGCCAAATTCAAATCTGAAACTGAGGCTCTGACTCATAATCTCGTTGTCGGATCTCGCGATACTCGGATCCTATAAATTCCCTGCTAGTCGCCGCCATCTTCACGGGCATTGATCAGGGTAGAGGGAGGGTGTGTTAGGTGGTCCTCTGTGCTGTTTAGTTCTGTGCTGTTTAGTTCTGTGCTGTGCTGTGCTGTGCTGTGCTGTGTTCTGCAGTATCAGTCCAGTGGTGCTGTGTGCTGTGCTCTGTCCTTCTGAGGTCAGTGGTGCTGCTGGGTCCTGTGCTGTGTCCTGTTCAGTCCAGTGGTGCTGTGTCCTGTGCTCTGTGCTTCTAAGGGCATAGTTATTTCCCCATTATTCCCAAGTTTTTAAAAAAAAAAAAAAAAAGTTATAAAAAAAATTTAAATAAAAAATTAAAAAAAAAAGTAATTATAACCAAACTTGCAAAACCAATCCAGCAGTATAAGTCCATTGGTACTGCAATATTACCAAGTTCACACATTCTGCAGTATCTTGTGCTACATATAATGGAGACCAAAAATTTGGAGGATAAAGTAGGGAAAGATCAAGACCCACTTCCTCCTAATGCTGAAGCTGCTGCCACTAGTCATGACATAGACGATGAAATGCCATCAACGTCGTCTTCCAAGCCCGATACCCAATCTTCTAGTACAGGGCATGTAAAATCCAAAAAGCCCAAGTTAAAAAAAAGTAGCAAAAAGAGAAACTTAAAATCATCTGACGAGAAACGTAAAGTTGCCAATATGCCATTTACGACACGGAGTGGCAAGGAACGGCTTAGGCCCTGGCCCGTGTTCATGACTAGTGATTCAGCTTCACCCACGGATCTTAGCCCTCCTCCTCCTCCCCCCCCCCCTACAAAAAATTGAAGAGAGTTATGCTATCAGCAACAAAACAGCAAACAACTCTGCCTTCTAAAGAGAAATTATCACAAATCCCCAAGGCGAGTCCAAGGGTGTTGGTGGTTGTCAAGCCTGACCTTCCCATCACTGTACAGGAAGAGGTGGCTCGGGAGGAGCCTATTGATGATGTAGCTGGCGCTGTGGAGGAACTTGATGATGAGGATGGTGATGTGGTTATTGTAAATGAGGCACCAGGGGGGGAAACAGCTGATGTCCATGGGATGAAAAAGCCCATCGTCATGCCTGGTCAGAAGACCTAAAAATGCACCTCTTCGGTCTGGAGTTATTTTTATCCAAATCCAGACAACCAATGTATGGCCATATGTAGCTTATGTAAAGCTCAAATTAGAAGGGGTAAGGATCTTGCCCACCTAGGAACATCCTCCCTTATACGTCAGTGGTTAGTTCAGGAATTGGGGCTAGGGCCCTCATCGGTACAGGGACACCTAAATCCCGTGGTCCAGTTGGATACACACCAGCAACACCCTCCTCGTCAACTTCCTCCACAATCTCCATCAGATTCAGTCCTGCAGCCCAAGTCAGCAGCCAGACTGAGTCCTCCTCAATACGGGATTCATCCGAGGAATCCTGCAGCGGTACGCCTACTACTGCCACTGCTGCTGTTGCTGCTGTTAGTCGGTCATCTTCCCAGAGGGGAAGTCGTAAGACCGCTAAGTCTTTCACAAAACAATTGACCGTCCAACAGTCGTTTGCCATGACCACAAAATACGATAGTAGTCACCCTATTGCAAAGCGTATAACTGCGGCTGTAACTGCAATGTTGGTGTTAGACGTGCGCCCGGTGTCCGCCATCAGTGGAGTGGGATTTAGAGAGTTGATGGAGGTATTGTGTCCCCGGTACCAAATCCCGTCGAGATTCCACTTCACTAGGCAGGCGATACCAAAAATGTACAGAGAAGTACGATCAAGTGTCCTCAGTGCTCTAAAAAATGCGGTTGTATCCACTGTCCACTTAACCACGGACATGTGGACAAGTGGTTCTGGGCAAACGAAGGACTATATGACTGTGACAGCCCACTGGGTAGATGCATCCCCTTCCGCAGCAACAGCAACAGCTGCATCAGTAGCAGCATCTACAAAATAGCTGCTCGTGCAAAGGCAGGCAACATTGTGTATTACAGGCTTTAATAAGAGGCACAACGCTGACAACATATTAGAGAAACTGAGGGAAATTATCTCCCAGTGGCTTACCCCACTTAGTCTCTCCTGGGGATTTGTGGTGTCAGACAATGCCAGTAACATTGTGCGGGCATTAAATATGGGCAATTTCCAGCACGTCCCATGTTTTGCCCACACCATTAATTTGGTGGTGCAGCATTACCTCAAGAGTGACAGGGGTGTGCAGGAGATGCTTGCGGTGGCGCGCAAAATTGCTGGACACTTTCGGCATTCAGCAAGTGCCTACCGCAGACTAGAAGCACATCAAAAAAGCATGAACCTGCCCTGCCATCACCTCAAACAAAAGGTTGTGACACGCTGGAACTCCACCCTCTATATGCTGCAGAGGATGGAGGAGCAGCAAAAGGCCATTCAGGCCTACACAGCCACCTACGACATAGGCAAAGGAGTGGGGATGCGCCTCAGTCAAGCGCAGTGGAGACTGATTTCCGTGTTGTGCAAGGTTCTGCAGCCATTTGAACTTGCGACACGAGAAGTCAGTTCCGACACTGCCAGCTTGAGTCAGGTCATTCCCCTGATCAGGCTGTTGCAGAAGCAGCTGGAGAAAGTGAGGGAGGAGCTGGTAAGCCATTGCGATTACACCAAGCATGTAGCTCTTGTGGATGTAGCCCTTCGTACGCTTTGCCAGGATCCGAGGGTGGTCACTCTTTTAAAGTCAGAGGAATACATTCTGGCCACCGTTCTCGATCCTCGGTTTAAAGCGTATGTTGTGTCTCTGTTTCCGGCGGACACAAGTCTACAGCGGTGCAAAGACCTGCTGGTCAGGAGATTGTACTCTGAAGAGGACCATGACATGCCAACAGCGCCACCCTCATTTTCTTCCACATCTATGGCTGCGAGGAAAAAGCTCAGTTTTCCTAAAAGAGGCGCTGGCGGGGATGCTGATAACATCTGGTCCGGACTGAAGGACCTGCCATGCATTGCAGACATGTCTACTCTCGCTGCATTGGATGCTGTCACAATAGAAAAAATTGTGGATGATTACTTTGCTGACACCATCCAAGTAGACATGTCAGACAGTCCATATTGTTACTGGCAGGAAAAAAAGGCAGTTTGGAAGCCCCTGTACAAACTGGCTCTATTTTACCTGAGTTGTCCCCCCTCCAGTGTGTACTCGGAAAGAGTTTTTAGTGCAGCGGGGAACCTGGTCAGTGAGCGGCGAAGGAGGTTGCTTCCTCAAAACGTTGAAAAAATGATGTTTATAAAAATGAATAATCAATTCCTCAATGAAGTACAGCACTGCCCTCCAGATAGTACAGAGGGACCTGTGGTTGTGGAGTCCAGCGGGGACAAATTGATAATGTGTGATGAGGAGGAAGTACACACTGTAGGGGGAGAGGAATCAGAGGTTGAGGATGAGGACGACATCTTGCCTCAGTAGAGCCTGTTTAGTCTGTACAGGGAGAGATGAATAGCTTTTTTGGTGTGGGGGCCCAAACAAACCAATCACTTAAGCCAAAGTTGTTTCGTAGGCCCTGTCGCTGAAATGATTGGTTTGTTAAAGTGTGCATGTCCTATTTCAACAACATAAGGGTGGGTGTGAGGGCCCAAGGACAATTCCATCTTGGAACTTTTTTTTTTGCATTATATGACCAATCAACAGTCGTTTGCCATGTTCAAAAAGTAAAACCAAATTTAAACAAATTCAAGAAATTAAACCAAAAGTAAAATGCCCTGTCATAATTTAAAACAAGAGGGATTGACGTGCTCTAAAACTACTGTATTGTTGTTTATATTTTATAAACACTACACTTGAAAGCTTGAGTCTTTCAATGAAAAAGTAACTCTCCATTTCACGAATATTTGCAACAGGGACAATTTTAGGGTTAAGAAAGTCAACTAATAACACTTAGACGCTGTCTGTCTTTATAAACACTACACTTGGAAGTTGGAGGAGGTATTGTGGCCCCGTCACCAAATTTACTACCGGGGCCACTCCACCGTGCAGTCCATATTTAGGTGTATCAGATATTAAACAACGGTGACAGTTGATGCCCAATTTTTTAATTATATTGTTGGCGCTGTAAAAAATTGTGTTCCGGGCACACCACACTACGCAGTCCATACCCTTTTTTGGTGGAATTCTGATCCGTGGAGGGTTTTTTAATTATATTGTGGCCTCGGTACCAAATTGTGTACCGGGGCCACCACACTACGCAGTAAAGAAAGATAGATGCGTATCATAGATAAAGTACATTCAGTGTTGTGGGGCAAATTGAAAAATATTCAAAATGCACTGACATTATCAAAAACAAGAGGTTTTCACACGCTGAAACTCCAACATGTATATGATGGAGAGGATGGAGGAGCAGCCATATGTGCAGTGTAATGCAGACCTGTTGAAGGTTTTTTATATATTTTATTGTGGTGCCCAGTGCCCACTACTCTACGCAGTCCAGATACTACTTTTGGGTGTAATTCAGACCTGTTGAAGGTTTTCTATATATTTTATTGTGGTGCCCAGTGCCCACTACTCTACGCAGTCCAGATACTATTTTTGGGTGTAATTCTGACCTGTTGAAGGTTTTCTATATATTATATTATGGTGGCCAGTGGCCAGTCCTCTACGCAGTCCAGATACTATTTTTGGGTGTAATGCAGACCTGTTGAAGGTTTTCTATATATTATATTGTGGTGGCCAGTGGCCAGTCCTCTACGCAGTCCAGATACTATTTGTGGGTGTAATTCAGACCTGTTGAAGGTTTTCTATATATTTTTTATTGTGGTGCCCAGTGCCCACTACTCTACGCAGTCCAGATACTATTTTTGGGTGTAATTCTGACCTGTTGAAGGTTTTCTATATATTATATTGTGGTGGCCAGTGGCCAGTAATCTACGCAGTCCAGATACTATTTTTGGGTGTAATGCAGACCTGTTGAAGGTTTTCTATATATTATATTGTGGTGGCCAGTGGCCAGTCCTCTACGCAGTCCAGATACTATTTTTGGGTGTAATGCAGACCTGTTGAAGGTTTTCTATATATTATATTGTGGTGGCCAGTGCCCACTACTCTACGCAGTCCAGATACTACTTTTGGGTGTAATTCAGACCTGTGGAAGGTTTTCTATATATTTTATTGTGGTGCCCAGTGCCCACTACTCTATGCAGTCCAGATACTATTTTTGGGTGTAATTCTGACCTGTTGAAGGGTTTATATATATTATATTGTGGTGGCCAGTGGCCAGTCCTCTACGCAGTCCAGATACTATTTTTGGGTGTAATTCAGACCTGTTGAAGGTTTTCTATATATTTTTTATTGTGGTGCCCAGTGCCCACTACTCTACGCAGTCCAGATACTATTTTTGGGTGTAATGCAGACCTGTTGAAGGTTTTCTATATATTATATTGTGGTGGCCAGTGGCCAGTCCTCTACGCAGTCCAGATACTATTTTTGGGTGTAATGCAGACCTGTTGAAGGTTTTCTATATATTATATTGTGGTGGCCAGTGGCCAGTCCTCTACGCAGTCCAGATACTATTTTTGGGTGTAATTCAGACCTGTTGAAGGTTTTCTATATATTTTTTATTGTGGTACCCAGTGCCCACTACTCTACGCAGTCCAGATACTATTTTTGGGTGTAATGCAGACCTGTTGAAGGTTTTCTATATATTTTATTGTGGTGCCCAGTGCCCACTACTCTACGCAGTCCAGATACTACTTTTGGGTGTAATTCAGACCTGTTGAAGGTTTTCTATATATTTTATTGTGGTGCCCAGTGCCCACTACTCTACGCAGTCCAGATACTATTTTTGGGTGTAATTCTGACCTGTTGAAGGTTTTCTATATATTATATTGTGGTGGCCAGTGGCCAGTCCTCTACGCAGTCCAGATACTATTTTTGGGTGTAATGCAGACCTGTTGAAGGTTTTCTATATATTATATTGTGGTGGCCAGTGGCCAGTAATCTACGCAGTCCAGATACTATTTTTGGGTGTAATGCAGACCTGTTGAAGGTTTTCTATATATTTTTTATTGTGGTGCCCAGTGCCCACTACTCTACGCAGTCCAGATACTATTTTTGGGTGTAATTCTGACCTGTTGAAGGTTTTCTATATATTATATTGTGGTGGCTAGTGGCCAGTCCTCTACGCAGTCCAGATACTATTTTTGGGTGTAATGCAGACCTGTTGAAGGTTTTCTATATATTATATTGTGGTGGCCAGTGGCCAGTCCTCTACGCAGTCCAGATACTATTTTTGGGTGTAATTCAGACCTGTTGAAGGTTTTCTATATATTTTTTATTGTGGTGCCCAGTGCCCACTACTCTACGCAGTCCAGATACTATTTTTGGGTGTAATGCAGACCTGTTGAAGGTTTTCTATATATTTTATTGTGCTGCCCAGTGCCCACTACTCTACGCAGTCCAGATACTACTTTTGGGTGTAATTCAGACCTGTTGAAGGTTTTCTATATATTTTATTGTGGTGCCCAGTGCCCACTACTCTACGCAGTCCAGATACTATTTTTGGGTGTAATTCTGACCTGTTGAAGGTTTTCTATATATTATATTGTGGTGGCCAGTGGCCAGTCCTCTACGCAGTCCAGATACTATTTTTGGGTGTAATGCAGACCTGTTGAAGGTTTTCTATATATTATATTGTGGTGGCCAGTGGCCAGTCCTCTACGCAGTCCAGATACTATTTGTGGGTGTAATTCAGACCTGTTGAAGGTTTTCTATATATTTTTTATTGTGGTGCCCAGTGCCCACTACTCTACGCAGTCCAGATACTATTTTTGGGTGTAATTCTGACCTGTTGAAGGTTTTCTATATATTATATTGTGGTGGCCAGTGGCCAGTAATCTACGCAGTCCAGATACTATTTTTGGGTGTAATGCAGACCTGTTGAAGGTTTTCTATATATTTTTTATTGTGGTGCCCAGTGCCCACTACTCTACGCAGTCCAGATACTATTTTTGGGTGTAATTCTGACCTGTTGAAGGGTTTATATATATTATATTGTGGTGGCCAGTGGCCAGTCCTCTACGCAGTCCAGATACTATTTTTGGGTGTAATTCAGACCTGTTGAAGGTTTTCTATATATTTTTTATTGTGGTGCCCAGTGCCCTCTACTCTACGCAGTCCAGATACTATTTTTGGGTGTAATGCAGACCTGTTGAAGGTTTTCTATATATTATATTGTGGTGGCCAGTGGCCAGTCCTCTACGCAGTCCAGATACTATTTGTGGGTGTAATTCAGACCTGTTGAAGGTTTTCTATATATTTTTTATTGTGGTGCCCAGTGCCCACTACTCTACGCAGTCCAGATACTATTTTTGGGTGTAATTCTGACCTGTTGAAGGTTTTCTATATATTATATTGTGGTGGCCAGTGGCCAGTAATCTACGCAGTCCAGATACTATTTTTGGGTGTAATGCAGACCTGTTGAAGGTTTTCTATATATTTTTTATTGTGGTGCCCAGTGCCCACTACTCTACGCAGTCCAGATACTATTTTTGGGTGTAATTCTGACCTGTTGAAGGGTTTATATATATTATATTGTGGTGGCCAGTGGCCAGTCCTCTACGCAGTCCAGATACTATTTTTGGGTGTAATTCAGACCTGTTGAAGGTTTTCTATATATTTTTTATTGTGGTGCCCAGTGCCCTCTACTCTACGCAGTCCAGATAC